>NW_020954585.1:9334289-9634609 GCF_900497805.2 Vombatus ursinus
GGGTAGGGGAATTGCTTCATCATCTCAAAGCACAAATCCTTTAGTGCTAAGCCCTGCATGATCCCAGAAGTCATTCAGAGAACTCCACAGCATGATTCCTGGGATAGTCCCTACATGTAGCTCCCCACAGGCATATATCCTGCAACCTTCATTATACTCATCTATGTGTATGCATATATACAGATATGTATATCTATATAGATATATACATCTCTATATATTGCCTATACATACAGATAAAATGGTATATCTATATATAAAGTATAGATGAATAGGTATATGTGTAGATACATATGTATGTATGTGTATATGCCTGGAACTTAATAAATCCTTCATTTGTCCTTTGCTTCTTAAGAACGAAGACCTCCCTTAAGAAGGTCACTCTTTCATAACCATAGGATTACAGACCTATAGCAGGAAGCCTCAGCGTCCATCCTTCATTTTATAGATGAGGCCCAAAGAAGGGAAAGAAGTTGTCCAAGACTATAGAACTAGTAAGTGGTAGAGCCAAGTCTCAAATCCAGTACTCCTTACCATTACCCCTTCTGTCTCTTGTGAACTACAGATATCCTCATTTTCTCACAATGTGGTGGCAGAGGGGACCAGGTGTCAAGGGAAGGGACATCCATCCTATCATCTTTCCTGAGGACTTCTCCAAGGCAGTCACCATCTGCAGTTCAGAATAGTTGGTGCCTATCCCCAGGTTAGAAGCCCAACCCTACATGGTTCAATCTCATAGCATTTACCCACAGTTGAATCGTTTTTACAACTTACTACCTGGAGAGGCATCATCAATTACTTTCAACAACCTGAGAATCTTCCCTCAGACCTGATGTCTAAATAAGAACAGGAAGTTACCCCTCCCAACCTTGATGCTTTCTCAGCCCCCAATATCCATAGTATCCTTAAACAAGCAAAAAAAAAATCTCACAGGACAACAGGAGTAGAGGGTGAAGATTCAGAGATGCAAATTTCATTTCTAGAACAAGTCACCTCTAGAAGCCCCTATTGTTAAATCACTATTGATCATTCTCTAAAGGAGATGAAAAAGTGTTCTTGGTCCCAGTTTGCAAGTGGTAGGAGCAGTACCCTTCTGACTCTGTACCTAACAAATGTGGCACCATTTCAAAGGCATCAGTCTATAGACTGAAGTGAGAGGTTGTCATGATAAAAGTCTCCATGTAGCTTTTTTTTTGAGGAAGATCTTGATATACTCTGCAGTCAGGTGATCCTCTTAAGTCCTTTGTTATTTAAAAATTTGATGTCAAGGGATAGAGTCCCTGATCCATTTGCTGATATGTGAACATGGACCAGGTTGGCTTCTGGTTATTGACAATATCTAACTTAACTTATAATTACTATTATATTCTATGAGAAGACTAATGCTTAAACCTCATCAGAACACATTTCATCTCAGTCTGATCCATGTCTTCTGTCAAGATGGGCAAAGTGTTGATCTCATCTTCCTGATGGTAGCCAACTGCTTCAGGAATATGGTGTCTATCAGCTCAAACCAACCTTCTCAAACTCACAAAGAGATCTCCAAATCTGGAGACATCCATCTCAGTAACAGCATTCATTCACCTAAGAGCAAGAAAGAAAGTGGGTAGGGAGAAGCAGTCCAAAACCCCTAGATCAGGCTCACCTAGGTGGAACATTGTCTTTAGATTCATGGCAACCAGTGGAAGTGTGAGATAAAGCAAACTACCCTTGCTCCTATACTACTCCCTGGAAGTATAGTGAAAGAGAGCTAGCAACATAGAAGAGGAAGAGAGATAAGTGGAAAGTCACTCTCCTTTCCAAAGGTCCACTGAGTCATTGGCTCCTCCTGTTCAGTGGCCAACAAAAATAATACAACAACAATAATTGCTAGAATTTATGTAGCCCTTTAAGGTTTGCAAAGCACTTTACAGATATCATCCAATTTGATTCTCACAACAACCCTGTGTAATAGGTGTTATTATTATCCCCATTTTACAGATGAGGAAACTGAGGTTGAGAAATATTAAGTTACTAAATTGTCTGGGATCACACACCTACTGCATGAGGTAGGATTTGAACTCGGGTCTTAGTACTCTACATGATACCTAGCTGTCCATAAAGGGATACCCAGTCATCTCAAAGGCCTTACAAGAGTTCTGAGTCACACATGGCCAACAAGGAGCAGATGGAGATTTCATGATCTTCAAACACCAAACCATCTCAGTGTAGAGGCATATACATGTGGTTGGCTAGAAGCAGAAAAGTCAGCTGTGTTCATGTCTTATTCAACAACTCCCACCCCTTACACAGTTATTCTGGCTTTCTAAGTCAGCAGGATTGCTGTCATCTCATAGTTTGGATAATAGGTAAGTTATTTCTCTATAAATGAAAATAGGGCTGGCATGGCAGGGAGGAAAAGGACAATGATGAAATCAGCCAAAAGGATTCTCCTTCCCACTACCTGCTATGGGCTATAGGCATCATCACAATGAGATCCAACACACCATCACCACTGTCCAGATAGGATATCCACATAACAATCCCCTCACACAGAAAAGCGCCAGGAAAATTGCTCCCATCCTGAGAATCTAGGGGTGTGGAGATTGAGGAAGCAGGTAGGGTAAGGGGATTGTCAGCACCAGGGCCTGAGGAAAACTAAGGCAACTACGAACAACTGTAGGCTAGAGAAGCAGAGGCAAGTCCAGCTGTGGCAACAGCTGCAGCATTTGCTAATGGTAGAGAGCCAGTTTGCTCATTTGAGCCTTGACATGACTAGAAGGCCCATTTTCAAGGGGCTTCCCTGTTAGAATCTCAAATGCACTTAGCAAATGTCGCAGCAGCAATCAGCCTGTTGTAGAAAGACAACTGCTGGGACTGAAGCAGAAAAGATCAAATTCACCTACTAACTGTTCTCCAAAGTCCAAACACCATTTCCTTGCTCTTTGGCTTTGCCTAGGCTGTCCCCTATGCCTAGAATGCTCTCCCTCCTCCTCACCTCCATCTGTTAGAATTCCTTGCTTCCTTCTAGATTCAGCTTAGGGGTCAACTCCTCAAAATTCTCTCTCTCTCTCTCTCTCTCTCTCTCTCTCCCATTATCTCATATTTACTTATGTGTGTATATTTCATAAATCTTCACCTTTCTTACCACCCAGTAGGATATAACGACAAGAGGACAAGATTTTTACCCACTTTTATCTTTGTATATCAAATGTATTGCATTTATACATCTGGGGAGGGGCAGAGCAGTGATTCCAGAAATGATATCATTAGTTTAGGGAACTCCCATGTGAAAACTCTCTCCACCCCAATGCAAATCAGCAGATCAGTCAACAACTCCTATTACTTTAGGAAATTAAAGACTTGCCCCTGGTCACACAACTATTATGGGTCAGATGCAAGACATGAACCCAGGTCTTCCTGACTCCAAGACTGCTATTTATTATAGCATGCTATCTATCTGCACTTATATATAATAGATGCTTAATAAATGTTAGTTGAGTTGAAAACAACAATTTGTTAAGAAGGGCATTCAGTCTTTGCAAGAATGGAAAAGCCTGTACCCAAGCAACATGTTCTCTCCTTACAAGAAGGTAGCAGTGAGAAAAAAGAAAGATAAATCACTAAATTAAATTATACAATAGGCAAACTCCCTTTCCCCAGCCAGGCTCTTGACAGTAATGATCCATCATGCTAAATCTGCCCTCTCTAGTTCTATAGCCCCATACTGCATAGCATAATAGCTGGGGCATTGGATTAAGAATCAATAAGACCTGGGTTCAAAGCCTACCTCGAAACCTTACCAGCTTTGTAACAGGGGCAAGTCACTTAACCCCTATAGCTCCTCATTTTCCTCATCTATAAAATAAGAGTATTGGACTCATTGACCTCTGAGATCCCTTTCAGCTCTAAATCTATGATCCCTTCATCCACCAAGTTTGTCTTTACTAGTTTCCTGAAACATCTCCACTCTAGGTCCTCCCCTCAGGACCCTGGACCCTGATTTCCCACTTATAAGATCAATAAATATGTTATAATGTGTTATAAAAGAGATGGCAGTCAGTGCCTTACTCCCTTCTTAGTCAGTAGGTACCTTCTAACAGTGACCTTCTTGAGAAATGTCTCCTCATCTCCCTTTATTATCAAATACATTGGGAACTATAGAGCTGAGGATTTCAGGAGAGCAGAGCATATGTTTGTAGACAGTCAGGGCCTCGAAGATACCTTGTGGGGTATATGTATGGGGTGCGCAGGGAGGACTAGGGTATCCATCTACCACCCAGTTCTCACCTGTGGCTCCAAGAAACTGTAGCATGCACACTAACCACATCTTGGTAAAACCATCTGGGCAGACAGGCTAAACCAGGTTGAGGGTACCCAATTGGCCTCACACCCATGGGTGAGGTAAGGGAATATCTACCCCAAGCATGAGAAGACTTTCCCTACTGGAATGGGTGGATGAGAGCGATCTGTTCCAACAGCCATAAAGGCAGCTGAAGCAGGCGCTGTAGAGCACTTAGAGCTTGGTCAAGCATCGAAGATACCAAGGTCATTCACTGCATCCCAGGCCATTACCAGACATCCTGACTTTTGCTTTGCTACTGTACTTCAAAGACTCAGGAAGAGAGAGTGAGGTTGATGACTTTGTGCAACTCTGCATCATTTAAATCCAATTCACTTCCCCAAGTCAAGACATCACCCCATGATATCATTGGTCCTCTTCAAAAATGAAGAATGAACAACAACATATTTGTAGGGTCAGCCTACATGGGAAGTTCTTAGTGCACATCAGGTATGGGCACCTACATTTCCATTTTAGAGTCTCTGTGGCTTTTTCTTCCTGTGCAGACATCCCTAAAAACTTAGACTGGCTATAGGGACCAGCTGGGAGGTATCCACTTCTCAAAGAGATACATTGAAAAAATAGAACACTGGGTTAATTTGACTCATTCAGTACAGTGGAGAGACTGAAATGCTTCAATTGGCAAATAGCCAACCAGCAGCAAGGTATCCATCATAATTTACCCTGTGAAGGATATCCCCATGATGATTTCAGGTGTCAGGGTCTATATAATATCTTGTTCTTCTGAGTTAGTTGTGCTCTCTCTGATCACAGATACGGTCTCTCCAAGGATCTCTTCAGAGTTTCTGAAAAGAAAGGCACTATAGGAGGAAAGACTCAGAGGGAGGGCCTGGTTGGACTATGGCATGATAAAGAATAATTCTCAGTGAGATGGTATCTCAGGTTTCTCACCATCTGCTCTACTGGCCCTTGGAACCAAAGTAATAGGGGCATAAACCTGGAGTTAGAAGGGACCTTAAAGACCATCTAGTCTAGTTCTCTCCCTTTGTAGATGAGGAAACAAAGAACAGAGATCATTTATTGCCTAAAATCATATAGCTAGTGTCAGAAGTAGGGTTTGAACCCAACTCTTTTGGACTCCAGGTCTAAAACTTTAACCACTACACCATGCTACTACTCTATAGTACCACCATCCTCCCCCGCCCAAATACTCTGGATGGCCTTATGAGAACTGAAACTGTGGGCTACTTTGGAAAAGGAAGTCATATGGAGAGGTGATCAAAGGAATGATTTTGCCATCAGTAGAAGTGAAATCAGACCCTGCTCCTTAATAAATGTAGGCAATGTCTCTGAGTAGTGCTCTTGGGGATGGTCTTGCCATGCTATGGGGTCCAATATTGTCAATAAATACTTGAAAGATTGACAGGTTTACCTTATACTTATATATAACAAAGGAATTCAGTGAGCAACCACAAAATGGGATTGTTAATTATAGCTTACTCTTTTCTTCACCACATAAATACACAGACAGATCTTAGTCATCTTGAGAGTCAAGTATTGGGAGACCCTAGCGAACATGATCTGCTCTCCCATCATTTAAACCCAATTGCCATGTCTATGCCAGCAAATAAAAATTTTGATGGGGTGGATAGAAACATATTTTCAGACACAAGAGCGTCTCAAAGCATGTTTTCTGAAAATTGTTGTCCAACCTCAGCAGCCTTGAAAATGTTTAGCAAATGGTTATTAATTTGAATTGAGTTGAATTGAATTTCCACTACAATAAACTTTTCTGTAGTAAGGGTATTGATGGTGGGATGGGGAACCTGTGGCCTTGAGGCCACCTGTGGCCCTCTAGGTCCTCAAGTGTGGCCCTTTGACTAAACCCAAACTTCACAGAACAAACCCCCTTAATAAAAAGATTTGTTTTGTAAAACTTGGACTCAGTCAAAAGGTTGCACCCAAGGACCTAGAAGGCACCCCTGAGACCATGTGCAGAGGAGGCCATCTAGTGTAATGAAGAGACAGGCAACCATACCACACAAGAATTGATTCAATTTGATAAGCATTTGTTAAGTGCCTACTATATTCCAGGCACTGTGCTGGGTATTGAGGATACAAAGATAGAAATGAAAATAGGTCCATGCCTTCAAAGAGCTTATATTCTTTTTCTTTTTTTGGCTAGGCAATGGGGTTAAGTGACTTACCCAGGGTTACACAGCTAGTAAGTGTCAAGTATTTGAGGCCAGATTTAAACTCAGATCCTCCTGACTCCAGGGCCAGTGCTCTATCCACTGTGTCACCTAGCTGCCCCAAAGAGCTTATATTCTACTGGGGAAAAATAACGTGTACAAAGATAAGTCAATACAAAATAAATATGTATGTATGTATGAGTGTGATTACATATATATGGATATATAGTAATTTCAAGGGGAGGAATGCTAACAACCAAGGGTATCAGGAAATACCTCATGTAAGAAGTCATACTTGAACCAACCCTTAAAGGGAGATATTAATTCCAAGAGACAGAAGAGAATATTCTAGGCACAGGAAATGCTTTATGCAAAGGCATGTAGGTAGAAGAAGGAATTCTGTGCATTGAAAGCAACAGATTTTGACTATATGACTGAAAAGTAGATCACATGAGGGAGAGTAATGTAAAATAAATCTGGAAATAAAGGTTGAATCCAGATTGTGAATGGCTACATACAAAACAGATATGTTTGTATTTCATCCTGGAGACAATAGGAAACCACTGAAGTTTCTTGAGGGGGATGGAATGGTGTGGTTAGAACTTTAATGATGTTTAACTCAGAGAGGAAAAAGATTTAGGAGGGAAATTATAATTGTATTCAAGAATTAAAGGGCTGTCACCTGAAAGAAGGATTAGATTTGTTTTGCCTAGTCCTAGAGAGAAGAACTAGGAGCAAGGAGGAATTACAAAAAGCAAATATTTTATCTCCATATGAGGCAAATTTTTCTAACATTTAGGGATGTTCAAAATGGAATGGGTGGCTTTAGGAGGTAATGGGCTCCCCATCACTAGAGGCTTTTCAGTAGAAGCTGGATGAGAATTTCTGTAAAGAAGATTCCTGTTCAGTTTCAGGGTGACCTTTAAAGTGTCCACCAATTCTGAGATTCTTTGTGTTACTCGGGTTCCAAGGAGGATCCCTTCCCACAACAGTCTCAGTCAAAGGCTCAAGCAGACTGGGTTCATTCTTGGGGAGAATCAGATACCAAAGACGTAATCAGGTTGTTTTTTTTTAACACTCCCTAACTCATTATGCTCCCATCTTGGATTCCAGAGAAAAATCTCTTACATAAAGCTTAGGTTCGTTCAGTCATTTTCAGTCATGTCCAACTCTTTGTGACCCTGTTTGGGGTTTCCTTGGCAAAGATACTGGAGTGGTTTGCCATTTCCTTCTCCAGCTCATATTACAAATGAGGAAACTGAGGCAAACAGGTTAAGTGACTTGCAGAGGGACACACAGCTGGTAAGTATCTGGGGCCAAATTTGAACTCAGGAAGATGAGTCTTCCTGACTCCAGGTCTGGCACTCTATCTACTGGCCACCTAGTTGTCCCTAGGTTGGCTTATGTCTAAAATCTCTGCAAAAGGAATCAGCAGCGTCTCTTCTAGAAAAGTTATTCAGTGCATAAAGTGGTAGTTATCAGGCATAGAACAGATATTTCTTTCCTCTGCCACAAAAGAAATGCTTACAACACAAAAGACCTACAATATAAAAGTGTGCATTGACAAATAACCCTCAATACTCTCCTGGGAAGAAAGGAAAACTTTCCAGGAAGACTATGAGGTTACTAAACAGATTTCATTTTCTTATTAATTCTCTCTATCCAATCAACAAATATGAATCCTGGTCTTCTAACCAGTAAAGTCTTTTCAGTAAGAGGAGAGTCCTGTTAATGGTCATCTTCGCCTCTTAGAAGTGGAACCCAGGAACTCTCAAACTCTTGTACTCATGAAATTATTGCCAGGGCTGGAAATGCATCTCTCAGAATAGCAATCTGCTCACTTGGGCTCAGGTAAATACACACAAAGTCGAAGAAGTAACCATGGATTTGAGAGCTAGCCACAGGATCATTTAAACAAGTGCATGTTTTTGCTCATAGCCAACACAGCTGATTCTGAAGACAGGGAGGGGGAAAAATTCCCCTACCCTTCCTTTCAGGAAGTCCAAGGGGCAGCTGGCAGAGCCCCCAGCAATACAACAAACTCAAAAGAGAGGAAAAGGGAGATAGAGACTTTGGCTTTTCCTCTGAAAGCCTACTAAGTGGGCAGCTCTTTCTGGTTCATTTCCAAATCAACTTCAGCATAGACCCCAGACACAGGATTACAGCACAAAAAGAACCACTGGTCATGTACACTCTTTTGGCAAAGGGGCCAGAATACATGGGAGTCACATGCGGCTTCCCTCCAGAAAGAAGTAGGACAGACCTCTATCCCCACACATGCTCCGTGGAATGGTTCCCACTGCAGGTGATCCCATGGAGATATTGACAACAGGTTTGAACATCCTTATAGTTCTCTAAAAAGTTATCCCAGTAGCAATTAAAAAAAAAAACCATGTAATTTCCCCAGAATAAGAGTCAGCATCAGCTTTAGGGAGACCTTGGTTCAAGTCTTTCCTCTAACACATACTGTCTGTGAGTCCTTTGCTTAACCTCTCAGTGCCTGTAGGAAACTCTTTAAAAATATAAATTTCACAGTAGTTGCTGATGGACATTGGAGGTAGTACTCTCACTGGGAATTTTCTACAATAATTAAATCACAGTCTACACCCCCAAAAATGTTTTCAAAGACCAAAAATAGTAAATTTGGGAAAGGAAACTTCCCACAAATGGATTAAGATACATCTGAATAGAATTTATTGTATGTGTGCAAACATGTTCTGTGTATGGAAAACATGAATAAGTTCATAATGCTAATTGAACAAGCATCCAATTAAACATACATTTATTAAGTTCCTACTAAGTGCCAGGTACTGTGCCAGACACTAGGGATATCAGGACAACAACAAATAAGTCTACTCTCAAGGAACTTATATTCTATTGGAGAGGAATAATAAGAACACAACTAAGTAAAAAAAAATGTTAAATTCCCAAAGTAACTACAAAAATTTCAGGACTATGCCCAAAGGTTAATCATACCCTTTGTGCATACCTTTTGATCCAGCAATACAAGAGATCATTAAAAAAGTGAAAGGATCTATATGTACAAAAATATTTGTAGCAGCTCTTTTTGTGGTGGCAAAGAATTGGAAATTGGGAGGATGCTCATTTATTAGGGAATGGCTGAGCAAGTTGTGGTATATAAATGTAATGTGCTATAAGAAATGCTGAGCAGGCAGATTTTAGAAAAACCTAGAAAGACTTACATGAACTTGTGCAAAGTAAAATGAGCAGAACCAGAAGAACATTGTACACAATAACAGCAACACTGTGCAATGATCAACTGTGATTGACATAGCTCTTCTCAGCAATACAATGATCCCAGACAATTCCAAAAGATTCATCATGGAAAATGTTATCCATATCCAGAGAAAGAATTGATGGAGTCTGAATGCAAATCAAAACATACTTTTTTTACTTTCTTTATTTTTTGTGGTTTTTTTCCTTTTGTAAACTGTAACTATTTTGCAAACTATTTCTTTTTTCACAACATGATTAATATGAGAGGGGAGGAGAAAACAAAGTAACTTCAAGGAAAAGGACAGTAACAACCTGGGTGGAAGAGGGTATTATGAAAGACAATCAGAGAGTGTGTTTACTGTTTATAAAGATGATAAACCTTTAAAACAAAGAAAAGTACCTATCAGATCTATGGAGAAGGGAAGAATTTATGACTAAACAAGAAATAGAGAACATTATGAAATGCAAAATGGATTAATTTTAATTATATTAAATTGAAAAGTTTTTGCACAAACAAAGCCAATGCAACCAAGATTAGAAGGGAAGCAGAAAACTGGGAAAGAATTTTTATAACTAGTGTCTCTGATAAAGGCCTCTTTTCTAAAATATATAGAGAACTCAGTCAAATTTATAATAATATAAGTCATTCCCCAACTGACAAATGGTCAAAGGATATGAACAGGCAGTTTTCAGATGAAGAAATTAAAGCTATCTATAGTCATATGAAAAAAGTGCTCTAAATCACTACTGATCAGAGAAATGCAAATCAAAATGACTCTGAGGTACCACCTCAGATTGGCTAACATGACAAAACAGGAAAATGATAAATGTTGGAGAAGATGTGGGAAAATTAGAACAGTAATGCATTGTTGGTGGAGTTGTGAACTTATCCAACCATTCTGGAGAGCAATTTGGAACTGTGCCCAAAGGGCTGTAAAATTGTGCGTACCCTTTGACCCAGCAATAGCACTTCTAGGGCTATATCCCAAAGAGATCATAAAAACAGGAAAAAGACCCACATGTACAAAAATATTTATGTCAGCTCTTTTTGTGGTGGCAAAGAATTGGAAATTGAGGGGATGCCTCATCAATTGGGGAATGACTGAACAAGTTGTAAATGAATGCAATGGAATACTATTGTGCTATAAGAAATAATGAGCAGGAGGACTTCAGAAAAACCTGGGAAGACTTATATGAACTGATGCTGAGTAAAATGAGCAGAACCAGGAGAACACAGTAACAGCTACATTGTGTGAATGACTTTGATAGACTTAGCTCTTCTCAGCAATGCAAGGATCTAAGACAACTCCAAAAAATACTGTCCACATTCAGAAAAAGAACTATGAAGTCTGAATGCATATGGAAGCATACTATTTGTTTTCCTTTTCTTTTGTTGCTTTATTTTATTGCTTCATTCTCGTGATTCCTCCCATGGGTTTTAATTCTTCTTTAATCATGACTAATGGGAAATATGCTTAATACGAATGTATAAATACAGCCTGTATCAGATTGCATGCCATCTTGGGGAGGGGGAGGTGAAAAAGGGGGAGAAAATTTAAAACTCAAAATTTTATGGAAATGAATGTTGAAAACTAAAAATAAATTAATTATTTTTTAAAAAGAAAAAAACAAAGAAAAACAAGAAAAATAAAAAAAGTTAAAGAAAAAATTTTTTAAAAAGTAAACAAACTTTCCCCAAGCCTGGAGGAAAAAGCTTCAGGCTCCCAAGAAGACTGCAAAGAGTGAAAGGAAATACAAAAATACCTCATAGGGGTGCATAGTCTGGAGGAGGGAAGTATAGCCACATGACATCTATCTTGACACTCCTTGTGCCCTATCAGCCCACATAACCTCAATTCTAGAGTCCTGGTGTCTGCTCCACATGGCACCTGCCTCTGCCTTTGTTCCACATGATGGCTGACTCTGCCTTCGATCTTTCAGTTTCAGAGGACTTCTCAGAGCCTCCCCTTTTAAAAGTCCATGCATCTTCTATGTGTCTTGTCCAAAGCTAAGCTGGCTCCTGCCTATTCTTACTCGATTTGGCCTTACTGGACCTCTGGAGTCTCCACCACCTCCTGTATCAGACCACCTACAATTCTATGTTCTCTGAGAAAGTGCAAAGATTCATACCTTCAGACTAGCAGGAACCTTTCTAATTCTGCTTCCCTATGACCTCAGTTCTGAGGACTACCATATCCCAAGCAGGAGAGGAGAGAGCAGAGTTATCCCAGAAAGACTTTCCTTTCTACAGCTCTTCGTGGGACAGGGTAGGATTCCTCTACTAAAAAACCTCACCCTAACTTGGTGACTATCCAGCCAGTCAGTAAACATTTAAGGGCCAAGCATTGTGCTAAACAACAAGTCCCTGCCTTCAAGGCACTCACAGTCTAAAGGGGGAGATAACAAGCAAACAAATATGTACGAATAAGCTATATACAGGATAAATAGAAATGAATAAGAGAGGGAAGGTGCTAGAAGTAAGAAGAATTGGGGAAGGCTTTCTGTAAAAGATGGGATTTTACTTGAGACTTGAAAGAAGTCAGAGAAGGAAGAAGGCAGAGATGACGAGGGAAAGCACCATGGGGATAGTCAGTGAAAGTGGCAGAAGCAAACAGATGGAGTTTTGTGTTTGTGGAACAGTCAGGAGGCCAGTGTCACTGGACCAAAGAACACATGTTGGGGAGAAGCCTGGAAAGGTAGGAGTAGGCTAGGTTAAAAAGGGCTTTGAATGCCAAACGGATGATTTTGTATTTGATCCTGGAGGCAACAGGGAGCCACTGATGTTTATTGCATGAGGGTTTGAGATGGTCACACCTGCATTTTAGGAAAATTACTTCTGTGGTTGAATGAAGGATGGATTGCAGTGGGGAAAATTTGAGGCAGGCAGACTATTGAGATGAGGAGGGCCTGAACCAAACAGAGTGGCAGTGTCAGAGGAGAGAACGAAGCATATTACAGAGAAGTTACAAAAGTGAAACTGATAGGCCTCAGCGACAGCTTGGATGGGGGAGGTGGGGGGGGAGGTTTAAGAGATAATGAGGAATACAGAATGATTTCTGGGTTATAAGCCCAAGGGACTGGGTGATGGTGGAGAGAAGGGGGGAAAGTTTAGGGGGAAAGTACATTTCCCAAATATTCCTCTCTATCAGCTAGTCAATAATCACCCAATAATTACCAAACAATTCTGGGTTTTTATGTTCCCTAGTTTTGTTTTGTCTTTTTTAAACTCTAAATTTCACCTATTGGTCCATGCAAATAAGTGGGTTGAGGGAAAAGGAGAAGAATCAATCTATGTCCTGAGGGGCAAGTTCATTTTCTCTTCTGGTTCAGTTGTTTTCCTGGCCTTTTCTTATAGAAACAATCCAGTCAACACCTCATATCATTTACAATGAACAAAAAAGCCTCCTTGATGTGTTTTGTCATTTACAAGATATAAAATGATACACTCAAATTTGAAAGAGGCTCACCCTTTATAGGGTATAAATGAAGTTTAAATGGGATGCATCTGATTATCTGTTTCTTGCCATAGTCTGAAAGGGACAATCTTTTACACAGGCATACACGCATGTATACGTGTGTATATTTATATGCATATGTACCTATGTGTGTTATGTGCTTACATGCATATATGTGTGATATATTGATATATACAGTCTCCTTATATTTTAACACGTAGAGACAGCTAGGTGGTGCAGTGGATGGAGCACTCATCTTCATGAATTCAAATCCAGCCTCAGTGACCCTGGGTAAGTCACTTAACCCTGTTTGCCTCAGTTCCTCATCTGTAAAATGAGCTGGAGAAGGAAATGACAAACCACACTAGTATTTCTGTCAAGAAAACCCCAAATGGGGTCATAAAGAGTCAGACATGACTGAAATGACTGAACAACAAAAATGTATATCTTATGTGTATGTGATGTGTATAAATACATTATAATATAGATAGGTTCTCTCTCTCTCTCTCTGTATATATATATATACACATATATATATGTAAATATGTACATATATCATTTGCTATGACACTACTGCTAATTTGCTTTATACCTTCCAACCGCATCTCCAGCTCATACCCTGAGGCTCTGGTGACTAATGAGAACTCACTACATTTCATTGACCCCAGATTCCCAACCAGATCATCTTCCAATCCTATTGCAGTAACTCTCCTCTTGCCACACCCCACCTCCATACATGCAAACCTTTTCCACCTTTTGGACTTAGAACAATAATCAAATCAAATTATCTTTCCACAAATAATAATTTGCTTATTTATTCTATATATTTATATTGTATGTATATCTGTATATATGCATATGTATACAGATATATGCAATATAATATATGTATACTTGCATGCTTATTTGTCTTTTAGTTCCCTCCCAGTAACCTCTGGAAACTGGGCTTTGAGTTGGCAAATCCCTTTTTCATCTGAGTGACTAATTCTTTCTGGTACTTCAGTGCCATCCCCAGGAAGGGAAGATCAAGCCCAGATATTTAGAATATTACAAGATTTGGACAACCAAACCAGGTTATCTCTGCTGCTAGTCCAGGCATGGACTAAAAGATTGCTGTTGTCTGCATCCTTTAAGATCCAGCTCCCTTTTGTACACATTCTTCCCTGCTAAATTTGCCTTATCCGTGCATTGATGAGTCATGCTTTTCTGTGCATTTCTATGTTTTATCCCTGCAGGGAGGATTCCAGTAAGTACCTTTCCTCTTTCAGTCCTTAGTACTACATTTCTCCCACATTTCAGTAACTTTTAAAGAAAATTGAACTTTTTTTTGTCAGTTGAGCACAGAGGTTAAAATACAAGAAAACCCAAGAGACAGGCAGAATTTTCTCATGGCTGACTGGTTGTGAATAGTATTTTAGGCAAACATCTAAAGTTCCATTGTGTCTCTATATTGTTCATTGCTCAGACACTACACATTCAGAATTGTACAGAACATGTGAGAGAAACGGGTCCTTCCCTCCAGGTACTTATATTGCAAACAAAATTGACAAGAACTATCTAGCATTAAGGGGCAGCTAGGTGACTCAGTAGATAGAGCACAGAACCTGGAATCGGGAATAGTCATCTTCCTGAGTTCAAATCGATTATTTAACCTTGAAAAAAGACCTATACCCAAAGTTACAACCTTTTAGTGATAGTCAACTTCTAATTGGCCATGCTAACAAGAGCTAAAACAATGCAGACAACATAAATCACCTGATGATCACCACAACCAACCTTCAGATGAGATTTTCCCCCTTTTCAGGAATCCACTGGTATGCTACAAAAGGTACCCACAGAGAGAATGCCAGGCTGCCCTGGTCCTCGAAGTAGGCCTGCATACTCATATAACCTCTACAGGGAAAGATGCATCCCTAGGTGCTGGCATCTGAAAGAGAGGTGTAGAATGAGAGGGGCAAAACAACAAGAAAGAAAGGTAAAAGATTCTTAGCCTTGATGAAAGAAGGGAAGAGAAGAGACAGCAGTGGTCAGTTTCATTAGGACCTGAAAAGAGGCCTACAGGTCACATCACCTGAGCAACTCCAAGGGTTAAAAAAAAAAAAACAATTATCACAGGTAATCATATACCTCCAAGAGCAACCTGCTCCTAGCTCTTTACTTGTACTGTGAGTCATGTGCACTGTGAAGGTCCAGAGGGAAGTGGGATGTATCAGAGCAGAAGGTAGCTTTTTTATCTATAGCAGGCCTGCACAATATACAGCCCCTGGGCCTTTTGCAGCCCACCAAAGGATTTTGGGAGGCTGTCAGGGGACTGGAGGCAACCAACCATCATCAGCCTGTCTCTAGTCTAACCTGTCTGTGGCCCAAGAAGCTTACAAGTTGTGCAGGTCAATCTATAGAAAGGGTTCAGGGAGAGTTTTCTTTACTGACAAGGAGTTCAAGCTTATTCTTCATTTTTTTTCTTGAATTGAATAAAGCCTGCCCTATACCTGATGCCATTATTAGCCTGAATGCTTATACAAGATCTAAGGGCCTTTGCTGGGAGAAATATGTCAGATTCTAACATTTCCAAGGGAAATCCTATGTGTAGAGCAAAACTGCAAAGGGGAGCCCAATTCCAGGGGCCAGGACCACAGGGATACAAGTTATACATGGGTTGCCTACCATGTATATTTCCAACTAGGATATAGCAGAAATTTTTGATGTTTTGTACAGGAATGTCATCTCTCCATAGAATTAAACAGATTCTATTTCACATATACTTAAGGATCTTCTCACACACACACACACACACACACACACATACACACACACTCAATTTTCTTAGGAGGAAGCACACATTTTCTTCTGTTCCACTGAAGTCACCTTTGTTGACTGGGTAGGACTATCCCTTGGAACAACAAGACATTTACCCAATGAGCTCTGTAGTAAATTGTTATCTTTTCTACTTTTTTCAAGGTAGCATAAAGATAAAGAATTTGACCTGGCATCAGGGAGACCTGAGTTCAAATACAACTTCAGACTCTTGCTAACGATGTGATCCTTAGCAAGTCACTTTACTTCTGTCTGTCTCAGTTTCCTCTTCTGTAAAATAGCACCTACCTCCCAGGTTGTTGTGAAGGCAAGTTGTTGATCACCAAAAGAGCATTTCTCATTTAAAATTCATCTCTGTTTTAAAATGAGATAATATTTATAAAGTACTTTGCAAACTTCAAAGCAGTAAATAATCTAGTCATTATCATTATGTTAAGTAATCGGAAAACACAGAGTGAAATTACATCTCCAGAAAACTTTGCCTAATGGCCTGGTATAAGGGGAACATAACCTGATTCCCTGTTTGATAACAGTCCCCCTCTCCTCACCTGGCAGGATAATGATGGGGAGAAAAGAACTTAATACAATTTTTTTTTTGGAGGAGTGAGGCAATCAGGGTTAAGTGACTTGCCCAGGGTCACACAGCTAGTAAGTGTTATATGTCTGAGGCCGGAATAAACTTGAGTCCTCCTGACTCCAAGGCCAGTGCTCTATCCACTTCACCACCTAGCTGCCCAAGACAATGGTTTTCCATGAAGCTCCGGATATCCCTGGGTATTGTTGTTCGGTTGTTTCAGTCATGTCTTACTCTTTGTGACTCCATTTAGGGTTTTCTTGGCAAAGACACTGGAGTAATTTGTCATTTCCTTTTCCAGTTTATTTTGTAGATGAGGAAACTGAGGCAAACAGGGTTAAGTGACTTGCCTGGGGTCACACAGCTAATAAGAGTCTGAGGCCAGATTTGAATTCAGGATGAGTCTTCTTGACTTCAGGCTGGGTGCTCTAACCACTGTACCACCTAGCTGTCCAACTCTGAGTCTATAAGTATTAACACAGTGTTCTATGAACACACCTAAGAATATTTTAGAAAATAGTTGCTATAAGGTGCTCTAGGTTACAGCTATAAAAACAGGCTAATAAATTCTAATCAACAAACCAGATATGCTGTTTGAGGATTCTGATAAAGCCATGGCCCTTTGTACTGTGGTTGTCCTACTTAATTAAAACCAAACAGAAGCTTATGCAGGATAAGAAAAAAAATAGTAGTTGTAGTAAAGCAGTTAAAAGCTAATGTGGCAACCAAAGCTTTTAACTATAAAGCTGCTTGTCATCTGGCCCACTACAACTATAGAAATAAGTTATTATTGTTATGCTTATATAAATGAAAGATGGCCTCTGATAGTCCTCATTTTAAGATGGGACGTGGAAATTTATCTGTAGCTTTACAGTCACAGCCACTGGCTCTGGAAACAGAGGATGTAAGTTCAGATTCCACTAAATACCAGTGTGACCTTGGGAAACAGGCCTCAGTTTCGCCATATGTAAAATAAGGAAGTTGGACTAGATGGACCCTCATGTTACCCTTTCAGCTCTAGAACTATAAACCTATGGTCCTGAGATCTTAAGGACCAGACACTCTTTGCTCTGGACTAAGGCACAACTCCAAAGGGCTATAACTACGAGTGTGGAAGAGCAAGGTCAAGATGATCATATGCCATACACTTACTGGAAGTTTTTCCTCCCGCTCAGCCAACCATACTCCTTGGACTCAGTATAACACTGGGTACAGTCAAGGCAGGAGAGCCAGAAAAAAAAAGATTTAGGTTGGGAAACACTGGACTCGATGATTTCTCATGTCTTTTCCACCTCTAACAGGATGGGATTCTGTGATGCCTGAAAGAGGGAAGGTTGAACAGGTACCAAAGATATACTTTTATCTCATTAAACAAGTTGTTTTTTTTTTTACCCCTACCTAAATCTTACTGCAGACCAGTAAAATATCTGAATTCTTTGCCACAAACCCTGCGTCCTCTGGAGTCCTAGTGCAGCAGCAATGTGAGCAAGCACGAATGAACCCCAAGAGAAAGATCCAATCCAAAAGATCAAAGGGGGCAGCTAGGTGGCGCAGTGGATAGAGTACTGGCCCTGGATTCAGGAGGATCTGAGTTCAAATCTGACCTCAGACACATAACACTTACTAGCTGTGTGACCCTGGGCAAGTCATTTAACCCCCATTGCCCAACTAAAAAAAACACAAGCAAAAAAAAAAAAAAGAAGAAGAAGATCAAATCCAAAGAGTTACAGGACTCAGAAAGGGGATGGGAGCAATCGGAAAATAATGAGGGCTTTTTTAAAATTATAGGTTTTAAGAAAAAAGGATATTTGGTAATAAAAGTTTTGTAGACTGCTCAAAGCAATCACCATGAGCCAAACATAGATTAAATCAATGTTAAAGATGAGAAAACCAAGGTCTACCAAAGGGAAATGATTTGTCCAAGGTTATCTATACAAGTCTCAGTTGCAGAGCTAGGCCTTATACTTGGGTTTTCCTGGCTCCTAGTGCAGTACTTTTTCTACTAAACTAGATTACCTTCTTTTCCTCGAGGAACTATACAATTTCATCAAAACTATAATTTACATTTAACTGGCACTTTATAATTTAAAAGCACCTTACTTGCATGATCTCACTCAATTTTCACAAGAACCCTGTGAAGTGGCATTATTATCCCCATTTTTGCACATGAGCTAAGATGAATTCAGAAAGTAACTTCCCCAATGCCTGTTACATGGATAGCAAGTATTGGAGCTGGGACTTAAATTCAGCTCTTCTGATTTTAAATCTAATACTCTTTTTATAACTCCACGATGTCACTTTCTTCTTGATATCCATCTACTAATTGATTAGTTGCAACATCCTGCTACAGCAGGTAATGCCTCATCAAGGACATTCCTCCCCAAATGTACCCTCTATTCTGGACTGTCTTGTACTCCACTGGGGAAAGGGGTTGGGAAAAGGAGATTATTCTGGTGTCAGAGGACTCATCTGTTAATCTGATAAACTTTAGTGTATATTCATGACCAACCTTCTCAGCTCATGTTACTTTTCCACAGGAGCCTTCCAGAAAATCAGTTTATTAACCTTAAGTAGTGGCTCGAATTGTAAGACTTTAGGCAGTGAAACAGGCCGGTGGGGGGAGGGGGTGAATGTGAGGTTTAGCTCTGTAGGTGGCCACCTACTCCACTTACAAGTAGAGCTAACACTGAACGTAAAAGCTATTGTCTCAAGCCCAAGTCTCATGACCCCTTTAAGCTTTCTCCTACTGTGCCCTGGAGCTCAGAGGTGGGGATCTCACCTGTATCTTCTAATGTACAGCAAAGGAAGCAGCTCCAGGAAGATGCTTTCTCTCTCTCTCTCTCTCTCTCTCTCTCTCTCTCTCTCTCTCTCTCTCTCTCTCCTCCGCCTCCCCTTCCCTGTGGTGACAGTTCAATGCTCCAAAAGCTTATGTTCCTTCCCCAGGGCAGGCAGACTCAATATCTCTGGTCCAGTCCTGTGGGGAAGGCTCCAAGGAGGTAGATGTATAGAGGAGAATAACCAATAGCTTGGCATTTATTATCTCCTAAGTCTCCTAGAAGGTTTCCTATTAACCTTTTGGCCTCTTCCTACTTCTGCACCCCGAAACACACCTCTGATATTGTTCTGTCCTTGCCAAGTGCGGATCAAAGCCTGGGGAAGTTGCAGCATCTCCTGAATAGATTTAAGCCTGTTGTGGATGGGAGAGAGGGGAAAGAATGGGGGGGGGGGGGGGAGATTAGCCATTCTGGATGCACATTGAACTGGGGAAAGCAGGGGGAAGAGGAAGGCAAAATGAGGACACAAGAGGTGTTCAACTCTCATTGCCACCTGAGCCTCTGCTGGAAATTACAGGTCATACCCACATCAAGCCCCTCCTGGGGGGAAAGGGAGCACTTTGTCCTTACATTCAGCCCTCCTTTTCCTTTGTAGCCCATCCCCCTCCTCCCTGTCAACTCCAGTCTGCCTGCTCTTTGAGTGAAACAGCTCCCCCATTCTTCTCAGGACTGGAAGGGGCTAGGAAGGGACATTTCGGAATCCCTCTCTAGGTTTTAGAGACAAGAGAATCAAGTGCCTCCACCACCCCGAAAAGCAAGAGATATCTCTTCTCCATCCCCATTCTGATCAGTCACGGTTTTGGAGAGGAGGGATAACGGGGATCCTCTACCTTATCCCCTATTGTCCCCCCAAAAAAACCCCACAGCGAGCCTGTGCCCCTGCAGACTACTTGGGGGTAGGGTGGGAGCGGGAAGATAGAGTGGGGACTCCAGCGCACAGCAGGTGCGGACGGGCGGGTGCGGGAGGCTGAAAGGGAAGGAGGGGGTGGGGAAGGAGCGAGGAGTTACAGGAGAGGGGCGGGGGTGGGGGGTAGAAGGAGGTCCTGTGAGGAAGGAGGCGCTGAAGAGCCACAGCAGCCGCTGCCGCTACACTGGCTGCTTGGAGGCTGGAAGCCAGAACCGGGCTGGGAGGCGGCTAAGACGCGCACCCTGGCGCCGGAGAGCCCTCCCCGGATCTCATGGAGCACACACATTTCCATCTCGCCAACAGCTCGCTCTTCTCGCATAACCGCTATGCTTGCGGTTTGGGCTTGGTGCCGGTCATCTACTACAGCCTCCTACTCTGCCTTGGCTTGCCAGGTAAGGGGCGTGTGCGTGTGTATATGTGTGTAAGACATAGGATGGGAGGGGGTGGGGTGTAGGTCTGTGTGTCCAGGTGTCAGGGTGTCTGCGTGCCTGTGTGTAGCTCCTAGAGGGAACTGTCAGGGAAGATGCGTGAGGGCTGCGGGGCAAATCAACTGCGAGGCGAGGAGAGGGGTGGCGGTATGACCGAAGTCCCCCCCCCTCCCCACCATCCTGAACTCTCACCACCAACTCCCCCAGCCCACCCATCCCCAGCTAATCCTACCAGAAAAGTTTATACCCAAAGGCAGCGAAGGGATTTCCATTGGGAAAGAAAGTTGATACCCACTAAGCACCTGGGACGTGCCTGCAGCTGGTGCACTGCTCTTGGAGCATTGTGGACAGCTGCTTTGGTAAAGGGCAGGGGAGGGATGCGAAGGCGCCTGCCCATCCTGTCCCCTACCTCCTTCCAGCCCAGGTTGGGACAGTCAGTTTCCTGCACCCTCTGGTTGTCCAGACCCCTGCCCCCCAAGCTCTCAAGAGGCTGTCCTGACAACCCAAAGATCAAGTCCAAGATCAAGAAGGAGACACTGCTGATATTGCGCTCTGAGGAGAGAGGATGGAGAAGCGTGCTTTCTCTGTCCGTCCTTTAGTATTCCAGAACTACTGTTCCCCCAGGGAGTAGGGGATCTAAGGAATGGTTGGGGAGGGGGCTGGGAGCAGGGGGATGGGATGGATCCCTGCGATCTGTCTTAGAAATGATGAGAGCGCCCGCGCGCACACGTACACACACACACACACACACACACACACACACACACACACATATCACCACGGCCTCCCAGGTGACAGTCTCCTTGAGCACCGTCCTTGCCCCTTGGCTTCGCTTTTCTTTCTAATTTCCTGTCCTCGGAGGCAGCGCTGTGGAGATTATTCTTTTGCCCCAACCCTCTCCATCTTCTACCTAAAGCGTAGTTGAGACTCGCACAGAATTCCTGAAAGGAAGGAGTGTGGGTTTTCTTTCTTATGTTCGGATCCGTTATGTGAGGGAGCCCACTGCACTTTGGATACCTCCTTTGATGGATTCCTTTCAAGAGGCTCAGCAAGAATCGGAAATCTCACAACCGCACCTCCGTCCCCCCATACACATATACACTTTAGCCACAGATCAGTCCTTTACAACCGTACTTGGGAAGGCGTGGGGGGTGGGGGAGGAGAAAGAAGAAAGCCTGAACTGAGACTATGTACAAGCTACCCTGGATAGAATGTAAACTACTTGGGGACAGAAACAGTTCCAGTTTGCACTTTGTATACCCAGCCAGCACAGTATATGGCGCATAACAGGTGCTTAATAAATGCTTGTTGATTGTTAATTGATTGATTCTTGAGATTACCCTCCAAATGCATTCAAACAGCACTGAGGGTCTCAATCAATCATCACTGTTGTTGTTTGTTTTTATCTTGTCTCCTTTTTGTTCCACTGAAGTGGGTAGCCATTAAAAAAAAATTACTCATTTCCAAGGTTCTCCACTTTCTTGAATCTAAGTGAAACTCCACAATGTGATTGTTAAGAATTAATCACTCCTACCTTAGACGAAAAAAAAGAAGGCAAATTATTGTCTGACCGGGCAAATGAGAACATATATTGTAATTATTGCACACATGGAGTAATTCTTACCCAGCAAACAAATTTTTCTCTCCTGGGCTTCCCTTGCTCCTTCCTGATGCACCTTTTGATAACTGAGTTTTCCAGTGGCAATAAGTGCCAGAGGGAAAACAGAAAACGTTAATCTCCTGTTTCTCCCCAAAGTATACATAGCCAAGACAGAGTAATAGTTTACTAACCTCAGAATTTTCTCCCTCAGGATGGCAGGCTAGCCTCATTCACCTCATTTCCTACCTTTCTCCTTTAGCTACATCATCTTTAGAAATTGAAGGGACAGAATGTCATCCCAAGGTGATGGTGCCAAAAATGGGGACTTGTGTCTCTAGGTGAGAGAATGCTGGACAGCTCAGACCTTCAGAATCTGAATCTGATGCCAATTAAGGAAGCTTCAAAAGCAAGGACTTGCCCAAACAGAAATAGGAGGTAGGGGGACCATGAAGTGAAAGCTCTCCCCCCTCTCCAACCAGCAGCCAGCCTTGTGCAAAGAGCCTGAAAGAAACAAGATAAAAGGATGAGTAAAAATGAGGCATTTGGAAGAAAAGAAAAATTAGACATCTTATTTTATAGGGAGTCACTGATGGGTGGGGAAGGGAACTCTGAAGGTGTCTGCTCCAGCCTGGCTGTGTAAGGCAAAGTGGAGGAGAGTAGATATGGCCAGATGAAAAAGGGGGTGGCCGCAGGGAATGGGGGATGGGGATGGGGCACGTGCAAATTTCACGGTCCAGTGATTTTTGAAAATTGCTTGCAAGGCTGATTCAAGGGTCATGTCTCTGAGTGGGAAAAGCATTGTTATTTTTAGTTATTTTTTGCACTGACTACAGTTGTGAAGCCCACAATGCATACACAAGCAATATTCATGGGCACTAGAGTTATTTAACAGAAAAGGCAGGTGGTTATTAGGAGCTGAGTGACAGACCAGATCCACCCATCAGCCAGGGAAGAGCCTGAAGAGGCAGAGGCAAAGAAAAAGTACTTAGCTCAGCATATTACTCCTATTACTGAGACTTTCACTGTAATACCCTCCCTCCCCTCAATTAGAGAACTCTCATTATTCTGTAGCTGACAGGAACACACAGTTAAGCTGGGTGTAAAGTAACAGACCACAGGGTTTGATGATATTGTTGAAAACTGAGATTTTAATTGAATTACTGTTCCCAGCAGTGGGCTCACCCAAAGTGTTCCAAATTAGCATGGCACTGTGAGTAGGAAATGTTTATGGGAATTTGGAGTTGAATGTGGAGTGGGTGTGAGCTATGCTACCATGAAGGGGAAATAGGATGGTAATTGGAAGGAGAGGGCAGTCCTCTCCAGAAACTGTCCAACATTGTAAGAGATGGAAGGAAAGGACTGTGAAAGGCCACATAATTAAGAAATGTCTTGATATAATACATAGGGTACAGGACTCAAGAAGACCTGGGTTCAATTCCCATCTCAGATACTTGCTAGCTGTGTGATCCTGGACAAATTGCTTCTCTGTGCCTCAGTTTTCTCATCTGTAAAATGAAGAGATTGAACTTGATAGCCTTTAAGGTTCCCTTAGTCAAGAAAACCCCATGGACAATATTGGCGTGTCCATGTCCATGGGTTCATGAAGAACTGAACACAACTGAATGACTCAACAATGACAACAACAACAAAGGTTCCCTAGGATCTATGATGCCAGTCACATACTCACAGGATTTAGAGTTGGAAGAAACCTTATTATTCATCTAGTTCAACTCCTTCACTTTACAGATGAAGCAACTGAGGCTCAGAGTGTCAAAGTGACTTACCCAAGGTCACACAAGTAGTGGATAGCAGAGCCAGGATGTGAACCTTCTCAACTATAGCAAGTAGCCTCCAATGCCATAAACACCTTACTAACAAAAAATCTTGTAAATTAACCCAAATCCCTTAGATTGTCTTCATGAGAAGATATCTACTCTGCCAGCTGGTCCACACTAGAATTCCATATGTATCTCTTCTCCTCTTCCAAACTTACTTGAAAGATTTTAAGTTGGCAATCTATGCCAAATAGAAGGGAAGCCATCATGAGTTGGCTACATAGACTAGGCCTACAGGAGAAAGAAAAAATAGATGAAGGAAAAATGAGAAAAGTATGTTATGAGAAGAGTTAAAGGGACACTACTAATAAGGAAGGGACAGCAAGAAATAAGGCTGATACATAACTTTTAAAAAATTTACTTAAAAAGACCCTCTACCCAGATAGAAACCTCCATTTGTCATTTTTTAGTCATTTTTCACATGGATTACAGTTGTGAAACCCATTATTGGTACACAATCAATATTCATGGGCAATGCAGTTATTTAATAATAAAGGGGGTGGTTGTTAGGAGTTATTAGAAGATACTTGTATACTTAAAGGCATGTGTAAGTTCTAGTCAGTACAAACAAACTGGAAAGGTTTCAAGTATGGAGCTGAAAATTGGATAATTTTAGGATCAAAAAGTGAGAGCCTCAAGAAACCTCACCAGTCCAGTGATCTGTGACTTGTTCAAGGTCACCAAGATAGTAATCATCCAAAGCTGGATTTGAACCTAGATCTCTGACATCAGAGCTAAGTGTTCTCTATATTATATTATGAAGTTTATAAAGTATTTTATGTATGTTGGCTCATCTGAGCCTCAAACAATCCTATGAGGTAGAAACTGCAGATATCTCCATTTTACAGATAAGTCAACTAAGGTACAGAAGGTTAGGAAGGGAAGGGAAGGGGAGGAAAGGGAAGGGGAAGGGAAAGAGGGAGGAGAGGGGAGGGGAAGGGAAGGGAAGGGGAGGGGAAGGAGAGGGAGAAGAAAAGAAGGAAAGAAAAATTAAATGCCAACTGTGTTCCAGGCACTGTGCTAAACAATTTACAAATATTAACTCATTTGATCTTTGCAACAACCCTGGGAGTGGGTATCATTATTATCCACACTTCATAGTTGAAGAAACTAAGTCATACAAAGGTTAAGTAAGTGCCTTGCCTAGGATCATACTACTAATAAAGGTTTGCAGCTAGGTTTGAACTCAGTTCTTTCTGTCTCATGCTATCCACTAAGCCACCAGCTGCCTCAGGGCCACAGAGCTCTTTGTAAGTGTCAGAGATTATGCTTGACCTCAGGTGTTCCCAATCCCAAATCTAGAATGCCAGACACACTATATGTCATCCAAAAGCTAGCCCTAGCTACATTCCGAGGCTCAATGTGAGATCATCCAAGTAACAGATTGTTTGGGCCAAAGTAGCATTTGAAGCCCTTCTACTTACACAGTCCCTGAGGAACTGTGACTTCTACCTATAGTGAGGAAAACAATGACATCGTGGATGCTTGAACTACTTACATATTTACACAAAGTACCTGCTTTATCCTCTGACATTCTTCACTAAGATCAGATGAGAAGTTATTTGGACACTACATTGAACAACATGCAGTATCATATGGCAAAATCCTAAATCCACTGCTTGCTGCTTCAACTTGTAAAGCTGTTCTTGGTCTCACATCATGAACAGATTCTCCTAATATAGGACCTCCCTCCAACAAGATTTGCAACATACCCTCTCATAAAGCTGCCTTACAGGTGAGCTGTGTAGAAGACAGAATGTTGGGCACCTGGATCTAGGCCCTGTTGCCTATTCCATGAATGACCTTGGCTAAATTACTTTACCGCCGGGGCTCAGAAGCAAAATGAGAGAATCAAATTAGAGAGTCAGCTTATCAAAGAGGAAAGAGGCTCTGGAGTCAAAGGATTTGGCCTTGGGTTCAAATCCCATCTGTGACACTTAGTACTTTTGTGACCTTGAACAAGTCATTTCCCTTCCCACAGCCTCCATTTCTTCATCTTGAAGATGAGAAGGTTGGATTGGACAGCTTCTGAGGTCCCTTTTTATCTCCAGAACTGTGATCCTAGTTGTTTCAAGCACTGACATCTGATAATTCAATGCTTTGTCTACACTGCCTTATATTAAGCTACATTCTATTATGCACCCTGTTCTAGCAAGATTCCAAAATACTAGGAGAATGGCGCATGAGCTTACTGTTCCCTGACCTCAAATAGTTGTATCTGGTTCAGTGAAACCTGTAGAAAGGATCAGATGTTGTTTAACCTTGTATGAAGTTACAAAATGCATCTGGTGATTGA
Source organism: Vombatus ursinus (assembly GCF_900497805.2). Classification (NCBI taxonomy): domain Eukaryota; kingdom Metazoa; phylum Chordata; class Mammalia; order Diprotodontia; family Vombatidae; genus Vombatus; species Vombatus ursinus. The sequence goes on from NW_020954585.1 coordinate 9,360,744, forward strand.
AACTGACAAATTTTACCTCTAAACTGACTAGCTGAGGCCATTAACAAAGAAAGAAAGGTAGCAGCTGTTCTTCCACCTTTGGCATATCACTTCTCATATTGCCTTGGGGGTAGGGGAGCAGGGAGTTTAACATCAGCACTGCCAGCGGTCCTATACCCCAAAATATAGGTGATGTTGATATAGAAGTCACTGCAGAGAGCATCCCAGAATATCCATAGGTTAAAAATGGGTGGGACACCAAATAAGGAATAAGAGTGAGCCAGGTTCATGAGGGTTGGGGTGGGAGAATGAAAAAAGAAACTGAAATATGTGTCTAAGAAAGAAATATAAACTGTAACTCTGATTCAGTGAACTGGAATAATCCAGGAAAGTTTGAATAGCATGAAATATCTTAGGGTGAGCTTTGGACTATGTCTCAGATATGAGTTTGCAAAGTGTTTAGACTAAAGGGGCGAGGGGAGTCATTCTGGGAAGTGATTTGCCCCTGATCATAGAGCACACCAGCAGCAAAGCCATGCCTAGAACCCAAGACTCCAGTTCCTAACTTTACAGCTACAATTTGTATCTTGGATTCCTAACACAAACCCATAATACTCCTTTCTCTTTCCACTGTCACCACCACCTCAATCCTCTATAGGGCTTTGTTCTATATCAGGGATTCTTAACCTTTGTTTGCATGCCTCATGGACCCCTTTGGCAGTCTGGTGAAGCCTATGCACCCCTTTCTCAGAGTAATTGTTGCCTAAATCATAATTGATAGAAATATTGAATTTCAGTTAGAAGCTACTGAAAATAATCTTTTCCGCATGCAAGTTCACAGGCCCCTTGAAATCTATCCACAAACTTATTGAAGGTTCATAGACCTCAGGCCAAAAACTCCTACTCTATACCATGGCAGAGATAGTTCTTTGTATCAGCACAAAGAAATGTGGGAAGAGCCAGGAACTATACCTTTAAATAGGCCAAGATTGGGGGGTTGGGGTTGCTTGGTAGAATGTACTGGGTTTTTAAGAGAAAAAATAACTTTGTGTATTTTAGAATTGCCTAGAAGTTTCACTTTTCTAGAAAGTAAGTCATGGTTTATTTTCTCAAGAGCAGGGTCCATCATGGACCAGCAGCTTTTAAATCACAGAGCCATTGAATTTTCCAACTGGAAGAAATATTAATCTAGTCTGACTGCCCCCTCTTCATTTTTCATGTTTCAAACAAGGAAACTCAGAAAGGTAAAGTAACTTGTCCAAGGTCATCCATGGAAGAAATAATGATTTACTAATAATAGTTGAAATTTATATAGCACTTTAATGTTTGCAAGTAGATATATGTATGTATATATCAATATGTGGATAGATAGTAAATAGATATAAAATCTGATCCTCACAATAGCTCTAGGTGGTAAGTACTATTATTAACCCCATTTTATAGATGAGGAAACTAAGGCAAATAGAAAGTAAGTGATTTGCCCAGGGTCACACAGCTAGTAAGTGTCTTAGATAGGATTCAAACCCAGGTCTTCCCAAAGCCCAAATCCAGCACTTTATCCCTTGCACCAACCAAATGTCATAATTACCATAGTAATTTAGAGCTGGAGAGGACCTTAATGGTTGTTTAGTTTAGCCGCCTCATTTTATAGATGATATAGTGTAGGTCAAGTGATAAACCCAACTAGATAACAGCAGAGTCAGGACTAGATATGAGATCTCCTGACACCCAGGTCGGTGCTTTCTCAACTGCAACACATTTTAAGTTTTTTAATTACCTTGCTGCTACCCACTGGAGTCTCAATATGCTTGATATATTGTAAGCCAGTAGAATGGGAGAAACATCTGGCCCTGACCTTTATGGAAATAAACCAAATTAATCCCTAGTTTGGAGGGAGGAAACAGGCTGAAGCCCATGAACATGAAGGCCTAAATATCATGGGTTAACTTTTCTTCTGGTTTGCCAAAGTGTTGTTTATTGGCAGGGTCAGGGGAATAACATATCGCTAAATCCATTTCTTTTCATTCTAATCTAATGTGAAAGGCAAGTTATCAGTTAAATTGTTTTGAACAGAGGGAATCACACACACACATCATAGCACAGCACAGCACAGCACAGCACAGGCTAGAGATGGACGATGGCTAGATTCCAATTGTTCCCATGCACTCCTTTGCCTGATCAGCACAACTCCATGGAAAAGAGTACAAGCAACATCACCTGCCCTAATAAAGAAGATGAATATCATCCCTCGAAGGTGGAGAAATAGGGCAGTAGCTGAAAAAAACAAACAAACAAGTAAAAGGTGTCCTGTGGTACAGGGAATAGACTCTGGAAGACAAAAAACGAATTTAGTCCCTGGCTTGCTTGTTATGAAACGGCAGTGCTTATTAACCTAGTCTACCTTTATCCGATAACACTTGTGAACTTGGCAAGACACATCTGGGGGAGGGGAGGGTGACCCATCCATCACTCAAACCTTCATTCCTTTATGCATAACTATCCAGCAATGAGGTAAATTTGATAAGCATACCTAAATGCATGTGTCCATAGATGAGTGTTGTGACTCTTTCTAAGGAGTCTCCTTTTCCAACAAGGATGCCATTGTTTGAAATTTATTTGGAATCCCTCTGTGGGAATTGCCTTCAGAACAAATCTACCAGTTACAAAAGTAAATGAGTCTATTTGTAATAAAGTCTAATTACTTTGGTCAAACCTGGAGAAAAAAAAAAGACCAGATCTGGCGTAATCATCTAACTTATTTACTACATTTGGCCCTCAATAAATATCATTGTTTCCCAAAGTCACCAACAAAGGATGATGAATTTGTCATCATCAAGGTCATTAATTTGATAACATACACAACCAAAAACAATAATATATAAGAGTATTTTCAACATATGCAAAATATGGTTGCTATTAGTAATAATGACAATAATTTTTTAAAACAGAGTATGCCACAGAGTCTGAAGGAAATTTCCAAAGAGAAGCTCAGAATGTTTTTGATATAATGAAAACAGCATTTGCATTCCAGTTCTAGCTCTGCTATTAACTGACTACATGACCTTGGGTAAGTCATTTAAATGCCAAGAGTCTCAATTTCCTTATCTATATGATGACAGGGTTGGATTAAATGTACTCTAAGGTCTCCTCTAGCTCTAACAGTCAAGGACGTTGTGTATGTTTATTTTAAAAAACTATAACATTACTTTATCACCATACTTCATATATTATGCACAGAAGCACACCTGTCACACCCCCTCCTTCCTACAACATTTCTTCCTGCCCTCTACCCACCCCCATCTTTACCCTCCAGGAAAAAGGTTGGCAAACGGAAATGAGAGAATCTAGGATGTCCTCCTAGCAAGGACACCTTTTTGTTGCAAAAGTCAGAAAACTCTATCTAAGGAGACTTTAGGAGAAAACCTGAGGCACAAAGAAAATTCTCATCCTGGTACTATCAGTTGGTGACTCCCACTGATGACCGAGCTGTCATTTTTTTTCAGAGTCTAGGCAACTAAAAGAAGACTGAGCCTCCCTGCAATATCACTGCATAGTGAAGGAAGATGGGAAATGTCACCTTCATGGCCATCATTTGACAAATGGAAGGCATTTAGTCTGGTCAGCTTGACTGAGAGAATGGGCCACAGCAGCATTGCGATACCAGTGACCCTTGGTAGTCTATAAGGGAGGAATATCCTCATGACTACAGAACAGGGGGATGTGATTAGGAAGGAGACCTGGAAAGGAAACTTACTGGTCATATCAAGGGAGTCAAGGGCACTATATTCCTTCACCAGAGTTCCCTTTCTGCTCTAATATTTTATAAATCTTTTCAGAGCAGAGCCCAAGATTTTGTATATCTGTTGGCCAAATAGTTAGGTTGCCAGCAGAGGGCTATAGAAGAGGAGTGTGGGATATTTTTACGACAGGAGAATCATTTATGCTCTGAAAGCTTGATTCTCTCATAATACAATAGATGCCAAGTTCCAGATACATAGTTTGTGATTGTCTACAATATACCTAGCTTGTCATTGCCTGAAGGCAGGAAGCTAGACAAGGTTCTTTCTATCTCAAGAATTCTTTGGTTAGTGAAAATTAGATGGAAATCCCCATCAAAATATAGGAAAATCACTCTCATATTTCCCCAAACCAAACTTGATCAACATTTTTCAAAGACAGTACCATTTTTGACTCCATCCTGAAAATAAACTTAAACATGTTGAATAATGTAGTAGATTAATTAATAATGCTGGCCTCAGGATTAGTAAAATGGGGATTCAAATCCTGTCCCCAACAAAGACTGTCTGTGTGACTTTGGGCAAGTTATTCAACGTCTCAGAGATGCAGCCAACCTTCTACTTCAAAAAGTTACATTGCCATTTTACAATTTACAATAGAGGAAGCTCTTCAACAGGAACTCTCTTATAATAAATATATCAATAATATAAAAGGTCCAGTCTAAAACAAACAAACCCCAAACCCTGTAGTACCAGTCTCAGAATTGTCATGAAAACGAGGGAAAATGTATATAAAGAGTTTTGCAAACCTTGAAGTAATATATAAATGTCAGTTATTATTATTTGCACCACCTACTTCTTTCCACCTGCCCTAGGTACCTTTTTTCCAGTTACAATAGTGTGGTTTTAAGGGTTTGTTGCATGAAGCAAAAAACTCATCTGCTGTACTACTAAGGAAGGGAAAAGTAGGATTCTCACCCTCTCTCCTTTGGCTCCCACCCTTGGTAAATGAGTGTTTTCAATCTCCAAACACTCTTCTTTTCCTCCTCGATGTGTTCTACTCTCTAGTTGGGCAGAGGGTGGGATTGAGTCTCTGTGAGTTTGGCAAGAGGGAACAAAGGGAGAAAGGGCTACATGACCACAACAGCCATTTTGCCCTCTCCTACCAGAGATAATTTTACTATTTTCAGCTCTCATTTTGGTCTGAAAAAAAAGTGGATTCCTGCTTGCTCTGCTTTGGAAAATTATATTTTATAAAATATGAAATCCATTAGATTCTCTCTCATTATCTCCAGGGCCCCCAGCTACAATTACAACAGAAAGGGTCCATGTTCTATGCCCTTTTCTTTCTCATCTGTGTCCTTTTCCTTGACACTATCTACTCACAAATCATGAAACATATAAACTAGAAGCAGTTATGATCAGTCACTTTATCTAAACAAGCATTAGGACTAATTAAAGAAACATGTAAACAAATTTTAAAAAATAAGAAAACTTTGGATTTAACATCTGCCCTGTCAGACATGAGGGGTGGGACATGTAGAGGAGAAACAGAAACTTTGCTCTTATCATTCTTCCCAAAGGAAAGTCCCCTCAATTGATCCGTCCACTCCAGACACTCCTTGAGGCCAAGACTGTTCCAACAGACCTCTGGAAAGCTGAAGAAGTCATCAGACATGCTGGTCACCTTCCACCTCTCTCACACTTTTCTCACTCAAATCAAATTTTCCACTTAAATTCCTCAAACTGGCCAAACTCCTTCAATCATCCCTGTGTCCCACTCTTCATCCAGCTTTCCCTAAGATTTCTCTTCCTGCTCAAGGGTGAAACAACACTGTTTCTTCAAGACTCATTTGCTTTCTCCATCTTCAGAGCCTCCTATCACCAAGTGCTGAGGCCTTTTTTTTCTTTTGCCACAGAAAATAAGTCTCCATTGCCCTGCTATACAAGAAAGGAAGAATATTTTCAGAGGTCTGTTTTGCCTCTTATTTTTTTTCAATTAACAAAAATTTTCTCTCCCCTTGAAGGCTTCCCTGGGTGGGGATTGGAGAGGTTGGGGGTGGGGGAAGGAAAGGTGTTGGAGAAAAATCTTCATATCAAATATCCTTATCCAAACAAAACAAATTCTTGCATTGGCCATGTCCCCAAAATGGGTGTTTTATTCTGCACCTTGAGTCCATCATTTCTCTGTGAGGGAGTGAGTAGCATGCTTCAACATTGGTCCTTTTATTCTTTACCAAAGGCACACAAAGAGAGGAGAAAAAGTGGAGGCAATAGGAATAAGAGAAGATTTGGGGATCCAAGAGGCCTTGTTCTTGGAACAGCTCCTGATTCTGTCAACTTCTATGACTAGGACTAGAAACTACTCGTGGGTCAGTCTGGCAAAAGGACACATAGATAATGTCATTCAACATCTGCATCTTGTGCCTGCCTGATTTCTTTGCTAGTACCGTCTACTGATACAAGTCAAGCAACAAGCATTTATTAAGGAATTACTAGATGCCAGGAACTGTGCTAAGCTACGGGAATATAAATACAAACAAAAATGACAGTACCTGCCCTCAAAGAGCTTACATTCTAACGGGGAAAAAAGAGCACATAAAAGGGAGCTGAAGGGAGATAGAGAGAATACAGCCATGAGAAGGCATGATATTGAAATTCATAGAGTCCAAACACACCTGAGAAGGGGATGACACATGGCTAGCCATCCCCCACATGAAGGCCTGAAAGAAACTCACCAATGAGAGAAGGGGGCCAGCGGAGTAAAGGGATATTCCAGGTAAGAAGACTCCAGAGGCTAAAGAAGTTCCAATGAGAACGCATCATGTTGTCAAAGTTCATGGAGTGAGAAGCATAGCCAGGATACTCCTGCACCATAGCAGTGACAGGAAATAAAGGTGCCCCATGGTCCCATTCCTTTTAAGATTCCCTGGCTATTCAATAAGACGGTTTCCTTTACTCCTATGTAGTTCACTAAGCAGAGGAGAGATAACCAATTACCTCTCAAGAATGTAAAGAAGATTCCTACTTCAAATATGGGTTGGTCTAGATGACTTCTGGGGTCCCTTCCAACTCCAAGATTCTATGATTGGATCTTACTGGGGTATATGTCCTTAAAATACATTGAAAGGCATCACTAAAAGACAGAGATCTAGATTTCAGAAGCTTGGGTTCTAGTCTTGACTTTGCTACTAACTAAAAAGTCACTATTCTCTGATCTTCAGTTTCCTCATCTACAAAATAAAGTGAAAGGTTAGACTCAATGATATCTAAGTTCTCTTCTAGCACTTGAAATCTGTGATTAAATGATTAACATCTAGACATTATTAAATACATGGTTCCCACAGTAAAACTTCAAAAACATATAGATTATGGGAATAAGATGGACAGGGAGGAAACAAAATTATCCTGCTCTTAAAAAGTTGATTTGCCTTCTTATCATGAAGATCAATATGAATATGTTGAGTTTCAGAATTGTAAAATGTTTGTATTGATGTATTTTTATATCACCATAGTTTTTCCCCAGTATTCTTCTCCTTCCCTCTCCCAGAAAGCCACCTCACCTAAGAAAAAGTATTTTAAAGCCAAAAAAAAAGACAGAGAAGAAATCAGCATAATTAATCAATACATAAAAGTCTGAAAATGGGTGCAATGTACACTTGTGGACCTCCCATGTCTGCAAAAGGATGAGGTGGGAGTGTCTTCTCATATCACTTCTTTCAAGTCATGCTTGTTCATTATAATTTTTCAACATTCACTTTTTATTTTTTGGTAATTATTTCCATTTACATTGCTGTAGTCATTGTGTATATTATTTTCTTGGCTCTATTTACTTCACAGTTTTAGAATTAAAGCCTTCACCCCATAGCCTTAAATCTCTCTCTAGATGAAGTAACCTTATGTCAAATTTCCTGCACTATGTGTTAGAGTTTCAAATTAATATTCTGCAAGGGGACAGGGATATTTGGATTCTGAGTGGCTTATTAATTAAATAGAAGCTTTGGAAAGTCCAATCACTACAGATATTTGGGAGTTCGTACATCTGTGCCAGAGACCATAAATGCTGGTATACGAAATCATCTTCCATGGATTGTTGGACACAGGCAGAGTTTATCTCCAAAGAACTATCAGTGCTACTCTTTGGTTAACTTCTCCAAGAACAACCCAATAATGGTACTATAGCTTAAGATGGAATAGAGGGAGGTGGGGGAACAGGGTTATTCTGAAAGAGAAAGACTAAATTTCATTGCACCTCTTCAAAACAGGTGACAAAAGTTTGAGTTCCCATCAACAGTCAAGTTTTCCAGGTTGATCCATCCAATCAATCAATCAATCAATCAACATTTTATTAAGCACCTACTCTGTATTCAGGCATTATGCTAAGCAACTCCAGGGAGTTATAGAGAATTTGTTAGGTGAACTTTTTCAGGTCTGGTCTACAGTTGTTGATGGAGAAAAAGACAAGCACTATTTTCAGTCCTATATAACTATCTTAAGTTATGAGATTGTAAGATAACCTCTTTTCCTGCCAGTGCTGACAAAGCAGGCACGTCTTACTAAGTGAGGGTGGCCAGGAATGTCATTCTTTCCCCCTCTGTTCTCCTGAATGGCATATTAATTCCCTAGAAAGGTGAGAATTCTTGTCTTGAGTTCTCATTGCTTTACCAGCACTGAATGAAATTGATAGCTTCAGAAATGACAATAGCAATGAGGAACCCCAAAGGGATGCTCCTAGAATGCTAGATTTCCCATACCTGACCTAGACCTTCAGCTTGGCCATCTAAAGGAGATGGAATGAAGCAGACAGTCAGATATAAACTCAGAGACAGATAGAGACACACACACACAATGCTCAGAGGGTCAAATATGGAGACATAAAGATACCCGCCTACCTAGAAGGAGGCCTGAACAAATCTATGCAGTCTTGCCAGGAAATCCCAGATACATAAAGGCCAGTGTCAGATGGTAAGTCATGAGGAAAGAGAGATTGGGCCTCAGTGAGAGAAAAGGGATTTGAAGCAGAAATGGGAGTCAGTCAGTAAACAAACATTTAAGTATCAGGCACCATGCTAAGGGCTGGGGATACAAAGAAAAGCCAAAAACAGTCTCTGCCCTCAAGGAGCATACAGTCTAACGAGGGAATACAATACACAAAAGGAAGTTGAAAAGAGGAATGATAGAGAAGTATCTAGGTGTGAGCTGGGTGGGAAATGAAGAGCTGACTTGGGTACCCTGCTTCAATAGAAGTTCTAGGAGGAGCTCTCCACTCTCTAGCTGGAGGAAGAAGGTGAAAAAGGAGGCCAGGCATCTCTGCCTTAAAGAGAGGGTCCATAGGCTACACCATCTTTATAGTGCTGAAAGGAAAGAGGAATCAGCATAGCAGGGAATCACATTAATTGAAAAGCAAACTATAGCTATCCTTTCACACATACTGTAAGTCTTGTGACTGGTAAGTGCTAAGGAAACATGAGATCCAGCAGAGGGAGGGTTACTTGATGTTCTCAAGAAAAGAAAAGAGAGTTTTCCTGATTGTTGAAGAGTTTCTACATAAACCTATTTGTGTTTTCTATCAGATCAAATAAAACTCCTCCTATGCTTAATTTCCTGTTAGCCTGGGTTGTTGCAGGGGAGCTAAGGACCTATTTCAAGAGAAATACAAACCATATTCTATTGGACCCAAAAGAAACCCTGAGTGGTATACAAGCTAAAGAGAATTTCTGAAAGACACCTACCCCCACCAATGATTGTACCCAAGTCTACAGTGTCAGGAGTCATGCTTCAATTCACACATGGGTTGCACTATACTTACTAAAAAAATTATTTCCCTCTGAAGAAAAAGTAGGGCTAATTAAGTTAATTTGCCCTGATCTGTCCTAGAGGTGCTTAAGAGAAGAATAATAAAGCCCCAAGTATGGGTTTGGAGTCAAAAGGACTTGGGTTCAATTCCCAGGTCAGAAACATACTAGTTATGTGACCATGGACAAGACCGTGGACAATCTGTGTCTTAGATTCTTCACCTGCCAAATGAGGCTGGTTCTTGATCTACAACTTCATGCTACCTTTCCTAAGTGTTTAGTCAATGAAATTTACCTGTGGTAACCTAGCATTTCTAAAGGGAGTTGAGGGGGAGGAGGGAGTCTTCCTAAGGCATACCTAAAATTCCCATTCTCATCCGTAGGTGACCCCAGCTAAGTCCAATGGTCAAAGAGTTGCACTGTGGCATAGCAGCTTTCTAGAAAGCCAGCTTCAGAGTCAGGACAGATCTGAATTCAAGTTCTCCTTCTGACATATTCTGACCCTGGACAAGCCAGGTGTCTTGTGAATGCAGATAAATAACATTCCCCCCATCCCATGAATGCAGAGAACCCAGATTGGTTTCTGTGGCCAACTACAGAGCAGACAAACCAAATTAGGGTCGTAGCCAAAAATCACTGATGAGCAGGTACTGAGTACTTGTTTTTTGTTGTTGGTGTTTTGGGGTTTTTTTTCCATTTGCAACAAGGCTTAAGTTTGCTGCTGGAGAGGTAGTTGCTATAGCAAGAGCTCTTGTCAGAGAACTCAGGTTCTTGATCTGGGTGGTTGTGATTTCTATGCCAACCATTAAGGCTAAATAAAGGGAAAGCCCAGTGCCACCTCTGAATCTAGTGGGTTTGTTTATTTTTGTGGATGTGTGTGTGTGTGTTTCACAGTCCCGCAGAAGTCAATGCTAAGCACATCTCAGAACATTCTCTGTCCTTGCAAATTTTGTTTTTGGTTGGTCTCCACAGCCCTTGCTTTTACAGGCACTTTGGCTATTGTCTTCCCTGATTGATGGCTCTGTAGTTGTCCCCATTTCCCTCTCCTTAAGCAGGTGATTTAATTATTTAAAATTATTTTTAAGTAAGACCAGGTAGATGAATTCCCTCTTCTCCTCAACTCTAACCTATTTGACTTTTTTAAAGTTCTAGATCTGTGGTAACCTAGCATTTCTAATGCGAGTTCAGGGGGAGGAAGAAGTCTTCCTAAAGCATACCTAAAATTCCCATTCTCCTCCATAGGTGACCCCAGCTGAGGTCCAATAGTCAAAGAGTTGCACTGTGGCATAGCAGCTTTCTAGAAAGCTAGCTTCAGGGTCAGGACAGATCTGAGTTCAAGTCCTCCTTCTGACATATTCTGACCCTGGACAAGTCATTTGACTTTTTAAATACGTTTGGCAATACTCTCTAAGTTGCCACACATGTGCCAATCTATATAAATAGAGGGAAACTCAGTAAATCAAAGTTCTGCCTTCCCTCGCCCATTCAAAATTACAAAGCAGATCTGAGGCGATGGGGAGAATGAGGAGAGAAGAGCTAATATAAGAACTTACATCAGATGTAGCCTTGCTAGGGGACACATCTCATCTGTGAGATAAGAATTCTCAGAGCTTATATTCCTAGCCTGTATGTATTATACTTAAACTGTATGTCTATCCTCCCAATACATTCACACACACACACACACACACACACACACACACACACAACATAGGTTCCTTGAAGGCAGGGATTATTTTGTTTTTTTATTTGAATCCCCAGCACTTAATAGACACTGGATTTTTTAAATTATTAAATTGAATCAAATGAAAAAAAAAGAATTTACATTAGAGTTCCTCCAAATAGAGAGCTCCCTAAATTCGCTTAAATTTTCATTAATGGCTCATTAACTACTTATTTGTAACCTTAGGCGAATCACTTCACCAGACTCAGCCTCAGCCCTTCTTCATTTATAAAACGTCCTACCTCCCAAGGTGGTTGTAAGGATCAAATGAGATAACCTATGTGCAATGCTTTGCAAATTTCAAAGTGCTATATAAATGTTACCTATTATTACTTGATTGCAAGGCTAAGGGTTAGAGATGGCTAGAATGTTAGGAAGACATAGAAGATATATTCCCAAATGAAAACAGAGCATCTTCAAAATCACAGTAGAAGTCAATGGGCAAGGACACACCTTCAACAGACAAAGGCTTTGCCCCCAGACCTGAGACTGATTTATGTGTCTTCTTTGAGTACTGTAAGCCACATGGGTAGGATCTGCTTTCTTTTCCCAATGACAGTGATACATGAAGCTAAAGGGAAAATATATTCCTTAACATCTCTAAAAAATGAACAAAACTCAAAATTTGGAGTTAATGTTGTTAGAAACTACTCTGCCCCTCCCCCTCCTCATGATGCTTACAGACTTTAGGGTTGTTATTGGGTTTTTTTTTTAAGTTGCCAAATGCTAATAAACCATTTCCATAATAATTACGTCTCCTTGACCTGAATGTCATTCTGTTGTCTGCATTCACTGTATGAACAAAAACAATCTCTCCTACTGAAGAAAATTACCACATTGCTGTCTCTGAATAATGGGGCTTGACTACTCTCTTCTTGGTATGCCTGTTGTCTGGAGATGACATTGCCTGACTGCTGATGTTGCAGTCATTTGACCCAGGTGGCCCTTTGGTTTTGTAGAGTCCAAGAGAACTCAGTTGTAATGTTGGACCCAGAGAGAAATAAAGTATCCCCTGGCATTCATCTAAAATAATAGATAATATGTCAATAATATTAATTAGTTAATAATGTATAACAAATAAATATATGATAAATAAAATTTTAAAATAAAATAAAATAAACACCTTGGTGGGTGTTTATGTGATGATAAGAAATTTTCTGACATCATTTAACAGCTTCTTGGAGATTCTCCCCTCATCAATAAAAGGAGAATGAAGATAGCTCTCACTGATTCTCCCCACAACTATAGCTTTTGCTTTCCAAGAGTAGGATGGAGAGAAGGCATTTTGCTATGATGGTTGGAAAGATACCACAAAGGAAGGAAACAAACATTTATTATGCACCTACTATGTGCCAGACACTGTGTCTGGAAAAACCCTGGAAGACAGGTGCTATTATTTTATCCTTGAGGAAACTGAAGGAGACAGAGTTGCCCAGGGTCACACAGCTGGTCTTAAGGCTGGATTTGAACTCATGTATTCCTGACTCCACGCCCACTGTTCCACATAGCTGTTTAGCAGAGAGGACAGAAAATAGGCTGAACAAGAGAAGGGAAGGTTGAACAAAATGAAGGTCACTGTGGGTCAGTGGAAAGAGCACTAACCATTGTCAGAAGTATGGAGGGTTCAAATCCTCCCTCTGATGCTTACTAACTGCATGACCTTGGGCAAGACACTCACCCTCCATGGCCTCAGTTTATTTCTCAGTAAAATAAGAAGGAAGGGAAAGTTGGACAAGATGGTGTTTGGGGTCCCTTCCATCTCTAGATTTATGAAGCTATTATTATTTACAAGAATAACGGTATTATTAGTAAACATTAGTAATATTTGTTTGATGTAGTAAAAAGAGACCTAGACTTGGAATCAGAAGACCTTAGTTCCTTACTAACTATGTGATCCTGGGCAAGTCACTTAACCCCAATTGCCTTAAAAAAAAAAAGACCTTAATTCAAATTCTGACTTTGCCTCTTAGTGTGTAATTTGGAGCTTGTCACTTCATCTCTCCAAATCTGTTTATTTACGTGTGAAATAGGGATAATCATGCTTGTACCACCTGACTCAGGGTAGTTGTAAGAAAAGCATTTCATAAACCTGAAGGTGTTATAGAAACCTGAGTTAGTATCAAGTAAATTACCACAAGCAGAGAATGTTTCTCTGGAGATTTTTTAAAACTTTTTTCCCCCAATTAAACAAGTACTTATTTTCTCTCCCTTCCACCACCTCTACCTCCATTGAAAAAAGAAGAAAAAAAAACTGTAGTGACAAATACACATAGTCCAGTGAAACAAATTCCCTCACTGGTGACATCCAGAAGTGTATGTCTCATTCTGCATCCTAAATCCACCACCTCTCTGACAGGAATAGGATAGCATGCTTCATCATCAGTCCTCTGGAATCATGGTTGGTCAGAGTTCTTAGGTCTTTCAAAGTACTTTGTCTTTACAAGTTGTTATTAGAAAAAATGTATATCATATTTCTTGCCTTTTCAATTGGTGGGGGAGAGGAGGAGGAAGGGAGAGAATTTTGAAATTAAATTAAAAAGAAATAAAAAGAAATTAACAGATAGATAAATGAATAAATAAATGGATAGATGAATGAATGAATGGATAAATAGATGAATGAGTGAATTAATGAATGGATAAATAGATGAGAGAATAGATGGATCAGTGGATAGATGGAAAGATGAATAAATGAATAAATAAAAAATAGATGAATAAATAAATGGGTAGATAGATGAATAAATAAATGCGTAGATGAATGAATAGATAGATTAATGAATGGATAGACAGACAGACAGATAGATAGATAGATAGATAGATAGATAGATAGATAGATAGATAGATAGATAGATAGGTGGATGGATGGAAAGAGGAATGAATTAATTTTTTTTTATTATTTTAGACCAATCCTACATGTAGTTCCTGACCTTACAATCTTCACTCTTGTTTTTCCTCCTATTTTTCCAACCTCTCTTCAGTCTTCTTTGCTGGATCTTCATCCATATCCTCCCCCAAAATATGGTATCTCCCAGGGCTCTGTCCTAGGCCTGTTTCTCTCTCCTCATTCTCTCTCAATGTTATTATTAGCTCCTATGGGTTCAATTATTAGCTCTATGCAGGTGATTTCCATATCTATATAGCTAAGCTTCATATCCACATCACCAGCTGCCTGTTAGATATTTCTCACTGGATGTCCCATGGGCACTTCAAATTCAACATGTCCAAACAGAACTTATCACCTTTCCCCAAAACCCATCCTTATTCCCAACTTTCTTATTTCTGTTGAAGGCACCATACCCCTGTTCCACCATTCTTCCAGTCACTCAGATTCACAGGCTCAGAGTCATTCTTGATTTCTTATTCTCTCCCCTCCCCACCATGGTCAACCAGTTGCTAAATCTTCTCAATCCTACCTTTTATTTCTGTTTTGCAAGTAATCTCTTAATTGGTCTCTCTTCCCTTCCCTCACCATTCTGTCCCAGCCTCTAAACAAGCATCTAGGGGGTACAGTACAGAAAGTGCTAGTTGGAATCAGGAAGACCTGAGTTCAAAACTTTTCTCCACTTACTACCTGAATGATCCTAATCAAGTAATCTGGGCATAATCTCAATATCCGCATCTATGAAATGATCTACTTTACAGAACTCTAGTGAGGACCAAATGAGATAATATAGATAAAGTACTTTGCAAACCTTAAAATGCTATATAAATGCTAGCCAATCCTCAGGTGCCAAAGTGGTTTTCATAAAGCATAATTCTGACTATGTTACTTCCCTTCTGAAGACCCTCCAGGATCATTTCGATCTCTTCACAATGTGGGAACAAACCTTTCCAGGCTTATTACATATCACTCCCCTTAATGGTTTAGCCAAATTGTTCTTCTTGCTCTTCCTCAGTCCTGTCTCCATGCCTTGGCACAGGCTGTCCCTCATACCTGGAGTGCATTCCCTCCACATCTCTGCATGTTAAGATCCTTCACTGCCCTAAAATCCCAGCTCAACATTCACCTCCTGTAAGAGGCTTTTTCTGATCCTCCCCTAGCTACTAATGCCTCTTTGAAATTAACTTGCATTTATTTATATTTATACATATCGTTTCCCCCATAGAATGTCATAAGATCCTAGATCTACTCCTGGAAGGGAGCTCAGAGGCCATCTAGTTCAAGCCACTCACTATACAGATGAGGAAACTGAGGCCAAGGAAAGATAAGTAATTTGCGCAAGGCCTCACAGGTTGTAAGTATCAAAGGCAAGATTTGAACCCAGATCCTCTGTCTCTATAGCCAATGTTCTTTCCACTATATTATGTTGCCTTAGACTGTTTCCTTTTTGTCTTTGTCTTTCCAGCAGCTAGCACAGTGCCTGGCATATAGTAGGTGCTAGATAAATGCTTGTTGGTTAGTTGGTTGCTAAGAACATTCATTTATCCTTACACTATTTTTTTAATTGGTCACCAAAAGATCTTAGAGCTGGATGGACCCCCAACTGCTCTTTTCAGAGAAGAGGGAAGTGAAACCCACAAAAAGAAAGTGATTTGTCCAAGGTCACACAAGCACTAAATGGCCCAGCCAATATTCAAACCCAAGGCTTCTAATTTCTCCAGTGTTTTTTCCATTATGCTATATGATATGTGTGGCAACTCAATTCTAATCCAGAATATTGAATCATCAAAACACTTTACTGAATTTTATATACTACAGACCTGCACCATTTACACACACACACACACACACCTACCTACCTGCATGCATGCACATGTGTACATCTCATGACATGCAAAGAATCATCACCAAATCAAAGTAGATGGAGGTGTTCTTTCCTTCCTGAAAAATTCCTACCAACAAGGTTGCATGTTACTTTTGTCACTCCTTTTCCTTTTCAAAGATGCCCTTGGTATCTACTTTAACTTCATTTCTTACTTTAATATTTTGAGGGATTTGCAGTGACAGGACCTGGATTCAAATTCTGGCTTTGTTAATTGCTACTCATGTGACCTTAGTCATTTAACCTCATCAAGGTCCAGTTTTCTCATATGTAAAATGAAGGGATTGGACCAATGTCCCTTCTAGCTTTAAATCTGTGATCCTATGGATTTGTGGATCTTTCTCTGATGGAGGTGTTTTCTTCCCCCCATGAAGACTCCAACCCCTTGACTTTTCATCATTTGCCAATCTTGTTAGTCTTTCCCTAAAACTATCGTAAAAAAACCCACCCAAACATGCTGGGAAACCTTCTTCTAGATCTTTTAATAATTCAGGGGTACAAATGGAGCATTCACTCAGTCTGTCTAGCTTTTGTTCCCTAATATTATTGATTAGTCAGTAAATCAACAAGCATTTAGTAAGCACCTACTATGTGCCCACAGTCTGCTGTATGCTTGAATGAAGGAAACAAACATTAATCAAATGCCTAGTAGGCCAGGTACTGTGCTAAGCACTTCACAAATATTACTCATTTGATCCTCATAATTAATTTAGGAGGTAAGTGCTATTATTGTGATCCCCATCTGATGGTAGAGGAAACTGAGGAAAATAGAAGTTGCGACTTACCCAGGGTCACATAGTTAGTAGGCATTTGAGCCAGATTTGAATCTAAGTCTTCCTGACAGGTCTAGTTCCCTAACCACTAGCTACTGGAGATACAGATACAAAATGTGCAGAAGTCCCTCTCTTAGGGAGCTTAAATTCTATCGGAGGAGATAACATATACATACATGTGAGAAATCAAGATAAAGTTATACAGGGTTGTTAGGGAGGGAGGGCACTAACAACTGGCTGGTCAGGAAGGGTTTCATAGAGAATGTGATGTTTTAGCAGTGACTCAAAAGAAGTAAGATATTTCGTGGGCTAAAGCTTAGAAGGCCATACATTGCCAAGCACTGGGGATGGCCAGTGCAAAAACATGGAGACAGGAGATAGAATGCTGTGTGTAAGAAACAAAAGGAAGGCCAGTTTGGCTGGATCAAAGCATCCAAGAAGAAAAATCAAATATAGTAAAACTCCAGAGATATCTTCAGGCTAGGTTGGAAAGGTCTTTAAAAGCCAGAGGAGTTTATATCAAAAGCCATAGGAAGCCAGTGGAGTTCATTGAGTAAAAGAGTGATGTGGTCATATATGCACTTTAAGAAGATCACTTTGGGAGCTGTGTTGGGTAAGGATTGTAATTGAGATAGACTTGAAGCAGGGAGCCCAATTAGGAGGTCATTGTAAGTCTCAGAAAAGATAATATGAGCCTAAATTAGGATGGTGACCATGTGAGTGCAGAGAAGAAGATACATGGGAGAAATGTGGAAGACATGACAGAAAAAGCCAGTAAATAGAGATTAAAGATTAGAAAGGGAAGATTGATGAGTCAATGTGCTAGAAAAAAGGGAGATGGGATGAAGGGTACACGTAGAGAGATTGGCTTTGGCAAGAAAGGCCACCTCATTATAGGAAACTGAAGAAAAGAGAAGACAGTAGGTTATAACGCTGAGAGGTTATAAGAAGAAGGAGGTCATAGCAAATGGCCTTAATCTTTACAGTAAAATTAAGAAATGAAGTCTTCACTCAAGAGGGTTTAGGGAGAGGAACGTGTAGAAGGATTGAATTAAGAAGAGAATGTCTGAAATAGCTTCTATGAAGAGTGACATAGAGAATCAATTAAGAAAGAAGCAAAAGATTGTCTTGCTTCAGTAAGAACCTAGTTGAGGTTAAATAGCATTTGTTCATTTATTTCAATCAACAAAATCTATTTTTTCTCCCTCCCATCTCTCCCATTAACAAGAAAAAGAAAAAGAAAACCCTTGTTACAAATATACATAATCAAACAAAATAAATTCCCAAATAGACAATGTCTAGGAGGTGAGTGGCATTGTTTCATTTTCATGTTTCTGGACTCTTAGTTTATCCTTGGGCTGATCAAAGTTCTAAAGGTTTTTTTTTTAATTTAAAAGTTTTTTAAGTCTTTTTTAAAAAAAAGTTCTATAATATTGTAATCATTGCCTAAATTATTTTCCTAGTTCTGCTCATGTCTTTTCAAGTTTATATGTATAGTATATGTAATATTCATATTATATATTTGTATATTAAATAGATTTGTAAATTTTATATATATATATAATTTGTGAAGTTAGTATGCATATATATACATATATATTCATAGACAAATTCAACGTTCTACCTGTCCAACCATATGTCATAGTCTGAACAACATACATTTTTCATTCATTTTTTCCAATATACATGGTTAGATCATTTTTTTTATGTCTAGGAAAAAAACAAAAATTGGACTTCACCTGAATTAAAATATTGGAGTATACAGTGGTTGGTCATGAGGCATGAAACTGATTAGGAATGGCGTAGCCATTCCTACCTGATTCTAAATATAACTTAGAAAAGAGGATACTTAGAACACTTAAGAAGGACATATTATCTTCAGATATTTGAAAGGTCTCATGGGGAATAGAGAGACAATTTATATATGTTGTTCTAGAGGACAGACCTAGGAAGTTCTAGAGATACTAATGTTGGTTCACATTAGTATCTCTAAAAACTTGCTAGTTCTAGCAAGAATCTAAGAAAGAATTTTCTAGCTATTTAAAAACGAAAAGTGGAACCTTACTATGTAGTAAGTTTACTATCACCAAGGGTTTGCCGGTAAATGTTTGCTGGTTAATGTTAATGACCATCTCTCCATGAAAGAAAGTATGCTAGAATGCTTCTGTGAATAACAAAAAGTAGGACATGGCCTAGAACAATTATTTGCTCCTTTATCTGTTTTCCCCTCTTTTCTGAATCTTTCCACTTCTTTTCTCTTGTAAGACAACATCTAGTCTCTCACTTAAAATGTTCCGATCTAGCTTGAGTTTGTGCTGGGGTAATATCATCATCTACTGCTCTTCACATATGTTTGTGGGAAACGAAGTCCCTGCCCCAAATATGCTGGTTGTCTTATACTGATTGATTTGGTTATTTGTTTTTAAATTGGATGGATTGAAGTGGACGCCCTGGGGAAACACAACTGGGAGAAAGGTTTGGTATAAAAAAATCAGTATGAACTCCAAATCCCTTCTAAGCAGATTCTACTTAAAAGGAAGCAAGAATGTCCCTTTAAGGTGTGGCCTCTGTGAAGGAAATAACTTCAATACTAGTGTCATTCTTAAAAGGACACTAATACTGGTGTCATTCTTAAAACAATCACAAAACTGAAACCCCATTTGTTCTTGAGGAAGAAAGATATGATTGAAATTCAATGTCAGAGTGGATAAATTTTTTATGTAAAACTGTTAAACTATTTGCCCCACAGCTAAAAATACCTGCCTCTGGCACCCACTGTTGAAGAGACAGATGGAATAGTACTTAGCTTAAGATATTTAATCAACTAGCTAAAACCAGATAGAAATTGCAGTTAGCCTCTGACATCTACATTGAACTCCAGATGAAGAGCATCTGATGCTTTTGGCTTTCTATTGGTCACCAACTACCCAGTCACCACCACCCAGGGTCCAAGAAAACAGAAAAACAAATGAACCTCTTCTCCCCCAAGGCAGCCACCAGATGGTATATTTGACAATAAGTAGAACTGGCAAAACTTCTGCATGTGGAAAGAGAGAAAGAGATGGAAGAGCTTTGGATTAAAGTTACATGAAGGAAGAAGTTTCCAATAGTGAGGGCCACTAGACATTGAAATTGGCAGTGGAAGGAGGTCTCAATTTAATTCCTGGGACTGAAAGTTGAATCCCCAAGAAGGAATTGGGGTTTTTTCTCCCCTTTGTTTATCTTTTAAATTTTAGCAATGAGAAAGATTCAGATGATACATCCTGTGGACAAGATGGAGAGATGTGAGCTAGATTCTAATACAGTTAGGTGGAAACAAAAACTGATTGAATTAATGTACTCAAAGAGTAATCATTAATGGTTTGTTGTCAACATGGAAGAAGGCTTTGGGCCCCGTGCTGTTCAACAATTTCATAAATTATTTCAATGGTGCCATAAAAGGTATTAGATGATAAATTTGCAGAGGGCATGAAGCTGGGAGGAAGCTAACACAGTGGAAAAAACAATATAGCTCCAATAAGGTCTCAATGGATGAAAATTATGAGCCAAATCCAACAAATAAAAATACAAATAGCAGCATAAAAATTACAGGATGAGGTGGGGGGATAGTTAGACAACATCTTTCTCTGTACAAGATCTAGAAGTTAGGGTGGATTGCTAGTTTAATATAGTCACTTAACCTTTGTTTGCCTCAGTTTCCTCAACTGCAAAATGGGGATAATAATAGCACCTACCTCCCAGGATTGTTGTGAAGATTAAATGAGATAATATTTGCAAAGTGATTACTTAGCACGGTGCCTGGCATATGGTAGACACAACATAAATGTTAGCTATTATTATTGTTGTTATTATTATTAGTCAAGAATGTGATATGAAACCCCCCCCAAAAAGCTAATGCCTATCCTAAAATGAATCAAAAGGCCTACTAGCTAGAATAAGGGAAGTAACCATCCTGCCATCCTCTGCCTTGTCTCAGACCATGGTCCAAAATATCATGTTCATCTCTGGAAGCCACGATTTAGAATGGACAGTAAAAAACTGAATTGTGTCTAGTACAAGGGATGCTGAGAGGACTAGAGAGCAAATCACAAAAGGAAGAGTTGGAGGAAATAGGGGTGCTTTACCAAGAAAAAAGGAGACATATGAGAGCTCTCTTCATTCAAGTATTTTAATGGCAATCATGGCAAAGGGACTAGACTTTTTCTGGTTGGCCTCTGAGGATAGAACTAAAAGCAACGAGTAGAAGCTGCAGAGAGAGATATTCAGTTTTAATGTCAGTAAAAACTTCTCTGCAATGAGAGCTAAGCAAAAGTGGCTACCTCTTAATGGGGTGATATCTCCATCACTGGAGGTCCTCAAGAAAAGTCTGGATGACCATTTGTCAAGGATACTGTGGAAGAGATTCCTGCTCAGGGATAGATAGAACAAGACAGTCTCTGAAGTCCCTTCCAACTTCTGCAGGAGATTTCATGAACCTTTTCTGAGATTTTTGAGAAGACCATCCTAACCTTCCCCTTCTTGTCCACTAACTCAAAAATGAATTTCCCTGTATCTGTCCAAATGACCCTAGGTTAATGGTCATACGGAGGGAAGAGCAATCAGCATTTGTGAATTGTGTTTTTATTTATACTACTATTCCCAAGGCTAATTATTTAAGTAAGGACTCATTGGCCTTAGGCCACAATGGTTCTAGATAACCAACAAATATGACTCCTTTCCTGCCATGACCTCAGAGCCAAGAAGACCTGGATTCAAGTCCCATTTCTGACACATACTGGCTATGTGACCCTGGGTAAATCACCTAACCTCTCAATGCTCTAGGCAAGTTTCAAGTTATAAGTTGCAGAGAAAGTGCCAATCCACACAGAGAGAATTTAATCTTCTAGGAATTCCCTGTGCCAATTAAATCTCAGGTTCAGTCCCTATCTCTATAATATACAAGGCCCTTGTTTGTAAAACCATATTGCTTGGTTTATAATGCAAACTCCAGAGAAAGTGGCATGGATTCCCCACTTCCCATAATTACTTTGTATAGACCCAGAGCAATTAATTCTTGATGATGATGATGATGATGATGATGATGATGATGATGATATGGATCTACTGACCAGTCCTATTATTACTTTCACTGCCTGGGCCTAGCAGTTACTATGGTTACTGAAAGACCAGAGCCACCAAGGAAGCTGCCATTGGTGGGCAGCTTGGAAAAGGGAAGTGGCAGTCAGCAGATCTGAGTCGCTGTAGAGAGAAGGTCAATTGATTGGCTTGGCCGGCTCTAACACTGAGGGCCTAGTGCTAACTCACTTTTCTCACAACTCTGAGTCAGACTCCCACTGGCTGTTGGCCACCTTGGTTACAATTCTTTGGCAAGGGGAAGGCTTCTTGGTTCTCAGCAGGTACCAGCCAGGCCCTGGCAGCCACCATCATGTTCAGCTCTAGGGAGAAAGAGAAGAGAGGAGGAAGGATGAACCAGTCAACCAGTATCATATACCAAATGGGTTCAATGTGGGACACGGGACATAGGACACAGATGGGTAGGGAGACAAAAGAAGAGGATGACATAGACATTGCCAGCTGTCTATATGATGCTAGGGGACTACATCAACTATGGGCAAAGGAACAAAAGAAAGGTAAGGAAAACTAAACGAGGAGCCAACTGCAGGGAGCCAAAATAAGAATTTAAATAGCGGTGAATTTAGACTCATGAAAGGCTAAAACAATGAAGAATACAGTAGAAGGACTGTTGGGATTGCAGTCAAAGGACCTGGGTTTGAGTCCCAGTTCTACCATTGGTTTCCTACCTTAGGGCAGGTCATTTAACATCCCTCAGCTGCTTCTTTAAAATGAGAGGTTAGCCTTGATGAGGGGTTATTAACTTCCTTTGTGTCATGGACCCTTTTGGCAGTCTGGTAAAGCCTAGGGACCCCTTCTCAGTTTAATGTGTCTAAATGCATAAAATAAAATATATAGAATTACAATGGAAGCTCATTATACTGAAATAGTTAGTCAACAAGTTAACAAGCATTTATTAAGTCCTTACTAGGTGCTAAGCAGGGAAGTCCTTCCAGTGTAACCAACCAATCAGAAGGGCAGAGTGTATTTCCTGTGTGAGAAGGTAAGGGGTTGAAGGAACTTCCAGGGGGAGAAGGATGCTGGGGCATGATGGAGAAAGTCAGGAGTGGAGCCCAAAGAGGAAATCAAAACATTAAAGTTTTCAGAACATTTTTAAGTTCATGGACCCCAAGTTAAGAACCCCTAGGATCATATCCTGCTCTAAATTTATGGTCTTATCCTTATGTTTCTAAGGGTGATTTTTAAAATGTCCTTCAAAGAAACAATTCAAGTATTGTGGAAACACAATCAGGATAATACAAAATTTAGCAGCTTCTACATTAAGGGATGGGAGGGCTTGGAATATAATATTCCGGAGGACAAAGAAGAAGCCAAAAATCACCTACCCAGCAAAACTGAGTATAATCCTTCAGGGAGAAAAATGGACATTCAGTGAAATAGAGGACTTTCAAGCATTCTTGATGAAAAGACCAGAGCTGAATAGAAAATATGACTTTCAAATACAAAACTCAAGAGAAGCATGAAGAAGTAAACAGGAAAGAGAAATCATAAGGGACTTATTAAGGTTTAACTGTTTACATTCCTACATGGAAAAATGATATTTGTAACTCATAAGACCTTTGTCAGTATTAGGGTAGTTGGAGGGAAAAAAATTATATATATATGTATGTATAGATAGATAGATAGAGGGCACAGGGTGAGTTGAATATGAAGAAGTGATATCTGGAGAATAAAATTAAGTGATGAGAGAGGATTATAGTGGGAGAAGGAGAAAGGGAGAGGTAGAACGGGGTAAATTATCTCACATAAAACAGACAAGAAAAGGTTTTTACAGTGGAGGGGAAGTGGGGGAAGGTGAGAGGGAATGAGTGAATCTTATTCTCATCGGATTTGGCTTAAGGAGGGAATGACACACACACTCAATTGGGTATGGAAATCTGTCTCATCCTAGGAAAATCAGAAGGATTAGAGAGTGAGGGGGGAGATGATAGAGGGGAAGGTAGATGGGGGAGGGGGTAATCAGAAGCAAACACTTCTGAGGAGGGACAGGGTCAAAAGAGAGAATAGAATAAACAGGGGGCAGGATAGGATGAAGGGAAATAGTTTTTCACAACATGACCACTATGAAAGTGTTTTGCATGACTACACATATATAACCTGTATCAAGTTGCTTGACTTCTCAATGAAGGTGGGTGGGGAGGGCGGAAGGGAGAAAATTTGGAACCTAAAGTTTTAAAAACAAATGTAAAAAAAATTGTTTTCACATGCAACTGGGAAATAAGATATACAGGAAATGGGGTATAGAAATCTATTCTGCCCTACAGGAAAATAGAAGGGGAAGGGAATAAGAGAAGGGCAGGGGGAAGATAGAAGGGAGGGCAGATTAGGGGAAGAGATATTCAGAATGCACACCATCTTGGGGTGGGGGGAAGGATGAGATGGGAAGAAAATTTGGAACTCAAAATCTTGTGGAAGTGAATGTTGAAAACTAAAAATAAATAAATTAATAAATAAAAATTGGTAAACAACGTGAGCTTTGTCTCCCTTATACCGAGAACAAGAGAAAAGTATTAGGTTCCAGTTGGTGGGATTTAGGTTCACTGTAAGGAAGAGCTTTCTGGTAGTGATATATGATTGGCACTGGAGTAGGAGGTAGCAGGAAGTTGCAACATCTTCCTTCCTAGAGGTGTTCATTTACCTGGGTACACCAAGTGAGGTTAAGCCCAGAGGCCAAAGATGGACTACATTCAAATTAATTTAACACATATTTATTATACTTGTTGAGGAAAAAATAAGTATTATTTATTGGAGTAAGAATTGAACTTGGAGTCAAAAGGACTGAATCCAGGTTGCTCATTTTATACATGAGGAAATTGGAACCCAGAAAGGAAAAAGGACTTGCCTGTAGATACACAAACAGTGAGTATTACAGCCAGGATTTAAACACAGTACTTCTAGCTCCAAATTCTACGACTCCAGGATTTATCTGTCTTCAAGTCCCAGTTAGGCTTCTTATAGAGTCACCTTGCACAAGTCACTTTCCTGCCTCTCCAAGACTTAGTTTCCTCATCTAGAAAATAAAAGTTTGTAAGAAATGATTCCCAAGGTCCCTTTCAGTTCTAACATTCTGTGATTCTGCTGGGTGCTAGGAGAGATACGAAGATCAATAGAATTGTCCCTAGTCCTTTTCCATGATCTAGGCAGCTAGAGCACTGGGCCTGGAGTTTGGAAGACCTGAGTTCAAATTCAGCCTCAAACATGTACTATCTGTGTGATCTTGGATAAGTCACCTAACCTCTGTATACCTTAGTTTCCTCAACTATAAAATGATGCATATAATAGCACCTACCTTCCAGGGTTGTTGTGAGGATCAAATGAGACAACCAACTGTAAAGTACTTAGCAGTGCCTGGCACATAGTAGGCTTATTCCATTCCACCTATAAAGTTCTCTTGCAGTTTCAGGACTATACATTGGGTAGCTGTACTCCAGGACTCCAGTCCCTGCCCCTAATTCTCTATGGAGTCATTGGGACTGTGTACCCTAAATGATCCATTGAAATGCAACAATCTTACAAGAAGCTACAACAAACCAGAAGCCCCTGCCCTGGGATTTGGAGAGGCATGACACCAGGAAGCACACAATCATCTCTTCTAGACATATGAGCGGCCACTGACGTTGGAAGCAGGCAGTTAGACAGCTGCACTTGGTGAATGAATGCCTCCCATTTCTCTTTCTCACAACCTTTAGGGTGAGTGCAACTTCTCTACAGAAAAACATAGGTAGAGTGCTCTGCCAGAAGTATTTGGAAAGGGCTTCAAGGTACTATCCATGAATCAGATGAGGGGCACAAGGTGATTGTGCTCATGCCTGAGCTCATCAGCTTTCTTCCTCACCTTTCCTAAGACCCATTTCCAAGGCAGCAGATGGTTTTGGGAAGGAGACAGTGAAAGAAAACTGCTAGTAATCACAAATGATATTTAAAGGTTTAAAGTTTGTCATGATCTTTTTATATATTATCTTATTTCATCTTTATAACAACCCTGTGTAGTCAGTGCTGTATAAATGTTAAGCATTATTTTTCCCATTTTGTAGATGGGGAAACCAGCACCCAAAAAAGTTAAATGACTTGCCCATGGTAATATGGCTAGTGTATGAAGAAGTGTTTTAACCCAGGTTCTTCCAAATTTCTGGCCAGCACGCTATCTACTATAATAGCATAAATAAAAACCCCATTGCTGTGATTGCATAAACACTGCCCCAGAGATATAGACCCAGCTCTGAATGTCTCAGTGAGACCAGTCATAAATTACAAAAGAATGGCACTTTCTATGCAGCCACTAGGCAAGAATTATGGCATCAGTCTACCTAGGAGCAAATCCCTGTAAGATGCAGGGCTTGTGAAACGAAATCTGACACTGCTCATGACAAGGGTGAGAGCTTCTGGGGAAGTGGGGTTAGTTGTTACTGATTGATCTTTCTACAAGTTCAGCAATGAAGGTATGAAGAGGTAGAGGGTGATAACTTGAGAGGGTAGAAGGACTGGGGCAAAGGTTTTTAGCGTAAGGGACACTTGAATGAGGAGGAGAAAGCAGTTCAGCAAAATCAAGTGACGGTGACAAAATCTGACAACATATGCAATAGTCCACATCCCTAGTCCTCCACCTCTACAAAGAAGAGAGAGGGTTAGGGTTCTCAAGTCTTTTCCCAGACTAAATTTGACCATTAAAATTACACAATGTTCCATTTCATTATTTTTGTTGTTCTTTCATTGACATTGCTGTAGTCAATGTAAATATTGTTTTCTTTGTTCTTTGTTCTACTTCACTTGAATGTCTTAGCGTGATTCTCTGAATTCCTCATAGTTGTTATTTCTTAGGATGAAGTGATATGGAATGGACTTTCGAAGGCTGTACAGTTGAGTGCCCTGCCTCTAGATAAGACTCTACCTAAACCACCCAAGGCATATGGTTGTTTTTTCCTATACTTAGGAGACCTTCAGGGTTTTGAATATAATAGTTTCCTGTTGCCTTTCATTTTCTTCTTCCAACAATCACTGTGGTTAATAAGAAGTCCATCTCTATATATATCCTAAATATTTCTTGCCAAAATTTTAGACCATTTCCTCTTTTATTGTTGTTTAGTTGTTTCAGTCGTGTCTGACCCTTTGTGGCCCCATTTGGGGTTTTCTAGCAAAGACACTGGAATGATTTGCTATTTTCTTCTCCAGCAAATCCATTTTATCAGGCAATCAGAGGTGAAGTGACTTGCCCAGGATCACACAACTAGGAAGTGTCTGAGGCTGAATTTGAACTCAGCTCTTCCTGACTCAGGATCAGTGCTCTATCCAGTGAACTGCCTCTGTGCCAGGCACTATGCTAAGCACTAGGGAAGGCAAAGGGAATAAGTATATAGCTCCTAATATGTGCCAGCCACTGTTGCTAAGCACTTTTTACAAATACCTCATTTGATCTTTACAACAATCCTTTGAGGTAGGTGCTACTACTATCCCTATTTTATAGTTGAGGAAACTGAGGCAAACAGTGGTTAAGTGACGTGCCCAGGATCACACAGTTAGGAAACATATGAGGCTAGATTTTAACTCTGGTCTTCTTGAGTCCAGACCCAGGGCTCTCTCTGCTTCACTACTAACTGCCTCCAAGGGATATAAAGAAAGGTAAAAGATAGTCTCTTCCCTCAAGGAACTCACAATATAATGGGGAAGACAACATGTAAATAACTGTACAAACAAGCTATATACAAGATAAATCTGAAATAATCAACAGGTAAAACTGAAGGGACCTGTCAACATATTGGATAGCTTAAATTATCTTGATGATAATTTGGGGGGAAAGAATTTACTTTTTGGAAGCTCTGATATTTTGATCACCAAATTTAATCCAGCTCCCATGAAAGTAGTTGCTTTGGTTTCCATGCTGTGGTCTTAACTAGATAAATTTTCTTGCTTTAATGGATTAAATTCAATTCAACCCAACATTTATTAAGTACCTACTTAATGTAACATACCGGAAATTCAAAGACAAAAACAAAACAGTCCCTCCTGTTAAAGAGATTACATAGTGTGGAGGGGGAGAATATATGTACACAAGTAAATACAAAGGAATTCAATGTAATTTCAATTGGAAGAAAGCATTAACAATGTTGGGGGGGGGCGTATGACACCAGAGCTGTGTACTGAAGGGAAGCACACCTCTACAAGGTGGAGGTGAGGCGAGAATACATTCCAAACATGGGGACCACCTGTACAAAGGTAGAGAGGTGGGGGATAGTGGGGAAAAGCCAATGAGTCACTTTTATTGGAATGGAAAGGAGAAGGAGGAGGAGGAGGAGGAGGAAGGGGAGGAGGAGGAGGAGAAGGAGAAGGAGGAGGAGGAGGAGGAGGAGGAGGAGACAAAATAAAACTGGAAAGGTTATTAAAATCCAGATGGCAAAGACTGTTAAATGTCAGGTCAATGATTTTTTGTGTTATCCTTAAGGTAATAGGGAGCAACTGAAGATTTTTGTGTAGGAGAGTAACAGTCAAATCTATGTTTTAGGATTCTCAATTTATGAGTTGTATGGAGAATGGAGAGGAGATACTGGGAGGAGGGAAATCAGGAGGCTCCTGATTATCCAGGTGAGAGGTGATATGATCCTGAATTAGGCTCACTAAAAAAATGTATATTAAAGAAATGGAATTGTAGATAGAGATTATAATTATAGTTACTATTACTGCTTTCACTACGATCATATTCTTGTGGCACTTTTGCAAAGCACATTATATACCTAATTGAGAGATAACTAGGTGGAATAGTAGATAGAGCATTGGGCCTAAAGTAGGAAAATCTGAGTTCAGTTCTGGCCACAGACACTTACTAGCTGTGTGACCCTGGGCACGTCACTTAACCTCTGTTTGCTTCAATATTCTCATGTGTAAAATGGAGTTAATAATAGCACCTACCTCCTGGATTATTGTGAGGGTCAAATGAGATAATTATAAAGTGCTTAGCACAATGCCTGGCACATAGTAAATACTATATAAATGTTAGCTAGTATTATTATTAGGGCATCTAGGTGGCACAGTGGATAAAATGCCAGATCTGGAGTTCAGACCTGGACTCAGACACTTACTAATTATATGACCTTGGGCAAGTCACCTACCCTGTTTGCCTCAGTTTCCTCATCTGTAAAATGAACTAGAAAAGGAAATAGTAAATCATTCCAGTATCTCTGCCAAAAAAAAACCTCAAATGGGGCCACAAAGAGTAAGATATCACTGAAAACAACTGAAGAACAAGACAAAAATTATTATTATTATTATTATCATCATCATCACCATTATTATCTTATTTGATTACTTGAGCAATTCAACCTACCTACCCATTACATGAACAGGAAATCAGACACATAGATAAACACAAATACAGCCATAACCAATATCCACAGCCTTTTCCTTCCAAGGATTAAAAAAAATGCCATTGTAAAAAACTAAGCTGATATGGCATTTTGGAAGTTGAAAGTTACAGCAAATGTCAAGTAATAAGAGGTGGAAAATATGACTCTTCACTTTTTTTTCCCCAAAGTCACATACACATACATCACATCATTTCTATCCCCTCCAGGTTTCCTCTTCTTAAGATCCCTAGGCATTTTCTAACTGTTCTTTATTTGCCTTGGGGCAAGGGGGGTGGTGGGAAAGAGAAAACATCTGTACAAAGGAAATGAAATGCTCAATGTTTGAAGAGTTCGCTTCACAAGAGAGGCAATTATTACAAACTTAGGAAAATGTCAAATATAAATACCTAGCAATTTAACTTGTCAGTAGGATGGGGATGCATTACTAAAGCACTAATTAAAATGGGTTAGAATATTTAAAAATAAAGGTTTTGATATATAGAAATTTCAGCTCAAAACATCAAACCAAGTCCATCTGTGGTTCAACAGAAACTGATAACAGGGGCAAAAAATGTTCTCCCCTTAACTTACAAAAGCCCCTTTGCTCTGAGGAACCTATGAGAGTTCATTCATACCTTCTTATTCATCTTTGGTAGCTTCCTAAGAGGTGGAGCAGAGAGTTTGGTTAACAACTTACAGATGGGCCTTTACCAAAGAGCTTTGTAAACCTTAAAGGGGCAGCTAAGTAGCACAATGCCAGGAAGACCTGAGTTCAAATCTGAACACAGACACTTGCTAGCTGTGTAATCCTGGACAAGTCACTTAACCTATTTGCCTCAGTTTCCTCATCTGTAAAATAAGCTAGAGAAGGAAATGGCAAACTACTCCAGTGTCTTTACTAAGAAAACCCCAAATGGGATCACAGAGTCAAACATGACTTAAACAACTCAACAGCAACAAACCTTAAAGTGCTGTATAAATATTGGCTACTGTTGGGTGCCATATAAATGCTGCTATCGTTGCAATCTCCATTCCAGTAAAAGCGGCGTATTAAATTTTGCCCATACATGCTATTCCATCTCCTACCTCTCTGCCTTTGTACAAGTGGGCTATCATATTTGGAATGTTCTCCCTCCTCACCTCCATAATTAAGAAAACCTAAGAAACTAAGGCATCCATCCAAGTTATCGAAGGAAGTCAAGGGCAGTTTAGGGAATAAGGCCCTTGTCCTATCTTCTAGCCCAGTTTGTTTTCCATTTAATCATTACATTTCAGCCTATGACATAAAGTTTATGTAAGCTGTCTAGAATGTAGAATGTAATATGCTCTGCATAAAGACCATGCTTGACAGCAACAAATAAAGGTGAGATTTCCTTCCTTGTTTTTTAGAGGTGAGGGACTATGGGTATGGAATGTTATATACACATATTCTCAGATGTAGTCACTGTCAGTCAACTTTGTTTAACTGTTTTTCTTTGTCATAAAGGTGGAGAGGGAATAGGGGATATCCTGAAATGAATTGCTGCCGTAATGTAACATAGTAATAACAAAAACAACTGGCACTTATATAACACTTTCAGATTTGCAAAGTACTTTACAAATATTTCTAATTATATTTCTCTGATTATAATATAATGTAATAACAACAGCCATCAATAAACCTTTTTTCAATGAAAGAAAATAAATGATGGTGGGAAGGAACAGGTGCACCACAATTTAATTGACAAGGCATTCCAATCCTGCTATTGGGGAGGTGATAGTTCCTCTGCATGCTATCTTCATCTGACCCCATTTAGAGTTTTATGTTCAATTTTAGGCACCATGGTT
Source organism: Vombatus ursinus (assembly GCF_900497805.2). Taxonomy (NCBI): domain Eukaryota; kingdom Metazoa; phylum Chordata; class Mammalia; order Diprotodontia; family Vombatidae; genus Vombatus; species Vombatus ursinus. The sequence goes on from NW_020954585.1 coordinate 9,391,805, forward strand.
TAAGAAAGACATTGATAAGGTAGAGAGTAGCCAAGAGAGGACAACCAAAATGACGAAGGACCTTGAGTCCATATCATTCGAAGATTAGTTAAAGGAACTAGGCATGTTTAACCTAGAGACAAGAAGACTCAGGGGGATGTGTTACCTGTCTTCCAGTATTTGAAAGGCTATAATGGGGAGAAGGGGATAGATATTCCATTTACTCACAGAGGGCAGAACCTGGAACAACGGATGGAAGTTGAAAAGAAGCAAATTTTGGCTCATGCAGGAGAATCTTTCCTAACAATCAGAGCTGTCCAGAAGTAGAATGATCTGCCTAAAGAAGTGGTATTTTCTTCCTCTTTAGAGTCTTCAGGCAGAGGCTTTGGTCAGGTTTCCTTTCATATATGGTTTGGACTAGATGGCCACTGAAGCCCCTTCTGATTCTCAAATTCTGGGATTAAGTGACGATTATTCATGTGGGTCACTATGTTTCAACAGCATGATTTGATTGGTAGTGTAACCAAACCTGTGTGATAAAAGGCTAAGTTACAGAGGACTTTGGCTACACCTGCTGGCTTGCCCAGTGGATTCCTCACCTGCTCAAATGGAGGCTGGATCTTGCAGCTAACATTGAAACTCCATAGCCCCAAACAAGACTCACACTGCCTGTTCGTGTCAGGGGCCCTAAAGCTCTGCATCCAAGAAGCTAAGCAGTCAGATTCGGGGTCTTTTTCAGATACCCTTTATGTCTTTGCCAACTATGATAGCCAATGACGCATAACTGCAGGGCCTTCATGCCAGGTCAATAGCCCATGTGAATTATATCATTATCTCCAGGCTCATAAAGAAGCATGATTACTGGTGGAGGTCACCTTTTGAGGCTTTCAGTGTGTCTCATTTCCCAAAGCTGATCTCACCCTTTAATCAAAGATCTCTAATGATTTGGAAAGGCTGAGGTGCCCTTGTAGTTCTCTCTGTCTCCCTTTCTCCTTGGTACACATGTGTGCACATATGTAATCATACACACCTGCACACACCTGCACAACCCTAACTAAATAGTTGCTAAATGTTCTACCTCTGACTCCTCTTTTTTCCTCCATATTTTCCTTAGTTCCTCCCTTACATTATTTCTTATCTCTGCCATTAGAGTGTTGAATTGTTCAGTCTTCAGTACAAAGCCTGGAGCCTCTGAAGGAGAAACTCAATTAATCTTGAATATAAATAATAAACCTCATTACCAGGTTAGCCACTGGGTAATGAAAATTTTCAGGTTGAGCAACTCTTAGAGACCATCTACTTAGTCGTGGAGGAGTTGTAATCTGTGTCAGTGGAGGGAGCACTCACTCCAATGAAATTAGAATCTTAGAAGTATAAAAAATAAAGTACAGTTTGTGAAAATGTTCTTTCCAGTCCCTAGGACTCAAACATATACAATAAGAAGGGGAGCTTAGTTCGTCATGAGAAGTATAGAATTAAGATTTTAGGATCATAGACCCAGAGTGGAAGAGTCTTAATAGGTTATCTTGTACAATCTCTTCATTGTATAGATAATTTAATAAATACTTCAATCATTCATTCATTCAGAAAGTGAGGTCAAGGAAGTGAGTTGTCCAACGTTATACAGAGAGTAAGAAACTGAGCTGGTATCCAGACTCAGGTCTTGTAACTCCAATCTCACCACTCCATGCTGCCTCCATCACAGGTCTGTGTGTGGATCTTGGCCATTTATCTAGTTAGTTTCCCCCCGAAATAGCACTTTTCAGTTTCAAGGACACAAGCCCTTTTTTTCTAATATCTTTGTTAATGATTTAGAGCAGGGGTTCTAACATGAAGATCACAGCCTTCCAAGGGGTCCCATGAATACATTTGAAGGGGTCTGTGAACTTGGATGGGAAAAAAATTACTTCTGTTTCCATTAATTTGGAACTGAAATTTAGCATTTCCTTTCCTTCAATTATGAATTTTTAAAAAGATGTTATTCTGAGAAGGTATAGGTTTTACCAGCTGCTAAAGGAGCCCAAAACCCAACAAAGATCCCTGATTTAGAACAACGTACTTCACCCCATTGCATGGACTTTGGGGACTTGCCAACTTAGATTTATAAGGCAGGGTGACTCAGACAGGACTGGCCAAACCAATATACTAAAGCTACCCCAATGGCAAGGGTATAACTGAGGGTTATCAGGATCCAGTTCTCTCACCTTTATGGGAAATAGCTCTGAAGAAGAAGATAATACAGTCCCCTTTGATTTGGTGGAAGGGTTTCCTGGCCTATCACACAGGAGACTGGGGTTTTACTCCCCAGTGAGAAGGGTTTTTTCTCCTCATTTTGAGGCTGCTATGTGGTGCAATAGATAGATAGAATGTTGTACTTGGAGTCAAGAAGATGTGAATTTGAATCCTGCTTCAGATACTAGATATATGAATCTGGGTGAAGTAATTTAACTTTCTTCAGACTCAGTTTCCTCATCTGTAAAATGGGGATAATAATAGCATTTACCTCACAGAATTATTGTAGGGATCAAATGTGTTAGCATATATAATGTGCTTTGAAAACCTTAAAGCACTATATAAATACTGGCTATTATTAATTATTGTTATTATAGCCAGTATTTATATAGCATTTATAGCATATAAGTGCTATATAAACAAAGATTTACAAAGTGCTTTACAAACCGTAAAGTGCTATATAAATTCTGGCTACTATTATGCACTATATAAATGCTGCTTTTATTAATCATGAAGATTTATCAATATTAATTAATATTTGTTATTAATAATTAATAGCAATATTTATGTAGTACAAAATAGTAGATAACATTTATATCATGTTTTAAGGTTTACAAAAAAGCTCTTTGATTAATATAAATGATTTCCCCACCTCAAGATGCTGATAGGGTCCCTTTAGCCCAAAAACTCTGTTCTAGGGGTCAGAGTCAACCAGAGATGACAAGGAATAGCTTTTGCCTTTCTTTGTATCCTCATCACTAAGTATAGTGCCTGGTACATAGTAGATGCTTAATAAATGCTGGCTCACTAAGCATCATGGGATGGTAAATTTAGAGCTGGAAGGGGAAAGGGACCTTTCAGTGTCATCAACTCCAACATCCTCATTTTACAGATGAAGTAATTGAGGCCCAAACATATTAAACAAGAGATAGAAAGTAGCAGGGCCAAGACTTGAACCAGGTCTTCTAATCTACAGTGTTCTTTCCACTACACCATCCACTCAATAAAAGGCCTCAAGAAGCCCGAGAGGTTTGTGGCAGCAATAAATCACTCAGCACAATTCCTGACTCCATAATAGTCTATTTGGGCTCTTCTTGGTATTTTCATCACATTAACCTTAGACTTCCTGGTTCTGTCTTGCCTCTAGTCCTTTATAGCTATTCTTGAACCTTTCTGCCTCCAAACTACCTGAGCTTGGTCTTCTCCATTCCTTGTAACTACCATTATGGTTCTGTACAGCCTCTGCTGCTAAATCTTTCTATTATCCCATTCAACAGTAGAAGAGGGGAGGGGAGGAAACAGAGAAAATAAGTTGAGGATTACAGATCCACTGGGTGATACAGAAAGTAGCAAGACTATTCCAAATGCCTAATGTCATCACTTCTTGGTTCTGAGTCAATAAGGAAAGATAGTTTCCTTGAACTTCAAAATTCAAGGATTTTGATTTATAGATTTTTGAGAGAGGACCGTTGGGAATCATTTTCGAAAGTTCTTTAGCTGTGATTCATGAACTTGGTTTTTTTTTTAATGCTTTGATAATTTTATTTTAGTGTAATTGGTTCCCTTTGTAATGCTGTGTATTTTATTCTATACATTTAAAAACATTCTTCTGAGTAGGCTTCATCAGACTGCCCAAGGGGTCTATGATATAAAAAAGGTTAAGAACTCCTGACCTAGTCCAACTATGAATAGAATATAAATTCCTCAATCAATCAATCAAACAATATTTAAGTGCCTACTATGTGCTGGGCACTGTGCTAAGTGCAGAAGACAATGTTGTTGTTGTTATTGTTATTGTGTACCTACCACCTAATGCCTGGAATCTAGTAGGTATATAATAAATATTTATTGAACTAAATTAAATTTATAGGTAAGGAAAAAGAGGCTCAGAGATGTAAAGTGACTTGCTAACAGGCACATAATTTGCCCAAGGTCATACATCACCAAACCTTTTTTCTCATCATTACCCTGAAAGGCAAAAGTTGTCCCAGGCCCAAAAATTGTCCTGCAAGCCCTTGTCACCAGCTAACACCATTGCTACCTTTCCCAAAAGGCTGAGTCAGCCAGATCTGCCTCCAACATGTTTTATTCCAATGGGAAGTCTGGAATCAATGAAACTTTGGGAAAGATGGATGGAAGCAATGAGTAATGAGAGGAGGGAAAAAAGAGCTCCTTGGGGGCATTCCAAGGGAAAGGAAAAAATGGTTTTGTTTCTTCTAGTTATGACACAATATTTTTTTCATAGTTGGAGAAGAGACTGAGAGCATCTGTTGTGTGAAAATGTTGCTGCTCTTAGCCCTTGCCAAATTCAAAACATGGAACTCGGTTGCTAGATCAACTTGACAGGAGAGAAGGGCTTCCTCAGATACTCCCTGGGGACTGAATGCTGCATGATGATGAACTACATTGAGGGTAAACTGCTGTGGAAGTCAACCATTAGTCAATAAGCATTTATTAAGCACTTCTGGTGATCCAGGCACAGTGCTAAGCACTTGAGATATAAAGAAAAGCAAAATGGTCACTGTAAGAAGATTACATTCTAATTGAGGAGACAACATGCAAAAACTAGGTACACACAAGGTATGTTCAGAGTACATGGAAGACAATATCAGAGGGGAAGATACTAGCAGCTGGGAGAGAAGGGGGAATGGGAAAAAAAACCTCCTGGAAAAGGTAGGACTTGAGTTAGGTCCTGAAGAAAGCCAGAGAAGCCAAGACTCAGAGGTGAGGGGATGCATCATCCCAGGCATGGCGGAGAGCCAGGACAAGGAAAGCTATCTCAGGAACACAGGTGACCAGGTCCCACTGAATCACTGATTATTAAGACATCTGCAACTATCCAGAAACTAGAATGTAAGCTCTTTCAATGCACAGATGATGTATTTTACCTCTTTTGTAATCTTTACCACTCCAGACCCCAAATCCCCCATCTACAATGGCCAATACAACGATATAGATACAATAGTTATTTAATAAATGTTTGATGGGTAAGTGAAATGCATTTATTATTTGGGATCAGAAAGCATAAGTTCAAGTCCCAGCTTTGTCACTGTATAACCTTGGGCAAGTTGCCTAACTTCTCTGTGACTCTGAAAAACAAAAAAGGGAGTAGGACTGGATTACCTCTAAGATCCCTTCCAGCTCTAAACCAAATAACCTACATTTCCAAACCACACACTCCCATTGCCCTAGAATCCACCATTGTCCATGCCCCCTTTCACATACTACTTACATTCTTCTACATCCTTGGACTGGTACCCCTTTTCTCATCATCTATCCAGTGAAGCAAAACAGGTGCCAACTCTCCATCCTTAGACACAGACACACACCCACACATGCTTATTTCTTTAGTCCATCACTTAGTCAGACATTGCCTTACACTCATCTTGCATTGTTGCTTAACTCACACATTGTTCTTCTTTACGCATGTCTTGTCACTCCACCTAGATTGAAAGTTGCTGGTTGGTGGGCCTATTTTGGATACAAAAGCTTAAAAGCAATGTCATTGCTCATAGAATCACAGATTGGGAAGCAGAAGGGACCTTGGAAGTCAGCAAGTCCAACACCCTCGTTCTACAGATGAGGAAACTAAAGCCCAAATACATTACATGATTTGCCCAGGGTCACACAGCAAGGAAGGGGATTGGATCTGTGGTTACATTGGTACAGGCAACTCCCAAGTGAGAAAACTCCCTCTAACCAATATAGGTTGACATCTTCAATGCAACTTTGAGTCTTGGGGAGATGCCAGAGCATTGAGAGGTTAAGTGAATTTCCCTAGGTCACACAGCTAGTATGTGTCAGAAGTAGGACTTGAACTTAGGTCTTCTTGACTCAAGAGACCAACTCTCTAGGCACTCCCCCAAGACTGCCTCTCATTGTAAAACATTTGTATAAAACAGAATTTTATTTATCGCCCCCCCAAAAAAATCAATTTATACACACTCTTCAAGGATGATTTCTATTGTTAAAGTAATGTACCTTCATAATTAAATGATAGTTCTTGAACATCCCCATTGTGGTGGCAAGCTAGCTAATAATAATAATAACTAGCATTTGTAAAGCATATTAAAGTTTGCAAAGTATTTTATAAATATAATAATAATAATAATAATAATAGACAACATTTATATAGCACCTACTATGTACCAGGCACTGTGTTAAGAACTTTGCAAATATTATTTCATTTGATTTGATCCTTACAACAACCCTGCAAAATAGGTGCTATTATTTTACAGATGAGGAAACAGAGGTTAAGTGACTTGTCCAGGGTCACACAGCTATTAAGTGTCTGAGGTAGATTTGAATTCACGTCTTTCTGTCTCCAGGCCCAGCTCTCTGTCCACTGCACCACCCAGCTGCAAGCACTGGGTAAGATTTGGCTCAAGAGGTAGATGTGCCCCTACTCAAGCTTTAGGGTTTCAACTGATTCCAAATGACCTCAAATCTCAGACCCCAAAAGGTTTAGCTCAGTTTTCATACTGGCCTACTGAAGGAGTGTTGTTTTTATTTAAATGCTGGATTAATGCCAGATCAGCATTTATTTTTCTCAACTTATTTTCATAGCCTTGCCGGCAGTTAGTTTTTGCGGCAGCACTGTTCCCACACACACTATGAACTCAAACCCCTGAATTATCCCTAATCATGTGGGTAAACTTCTATCAGCTCCAATGGAAGCTGTTGGTAATTTGATTGCCATCTTATTCTGCATGCAAGTAAGATACAAAGCTTTTATGCAATGATCAAGGCAAATCAGAGAGGGACGAGGTAAGAGCCCAGAGTCAGTCAACCTGTAATGTGATTTGGACACTTAACTCTCCACCACTTCAAAACAATTTTCCATAGCATTTTGAGAGGGAGAAGGGGAAGAATAGGCCTCTCAAAACCAATTGTGACACAGCCCTTCAGCATGATCCAGAACTACTGTGGTTACATTGTGGAGACAAACAGCTAAGTATCTTCTCATATTGTGCTAAGAAGATTGTTCTATATGGAGATTTCACTAAGTGGCCCCCTGAGTCTTCAGAGGGTAAATTTATTCTTATTGAAATCAAAAGAGCTTGTCTTACATATCCAAGGCTTTAAGGACTGCAAAGCACTTTACAAATATTTTCTCCTTTTGACCTTACAAAAATCTCATTTTATAAATGAGGAAACCAAGGAAACTTTCTAGCCACTGTTTCTAGCCTCTAGCCAGAGGAATCCAAAGGAATCCAAAAAGGAAGGAATCCAAAGCTTGGGGATGTTTATACAACCTCTATGGGTTACCTGAGTTAAAGTATTTTTTAAATCTGAGTAATCTAAATGTACTTACCGGTCTGTCCTGGGGTTATTAGCTATCTAGCACCTATCTACTTCATTTTTTGGGCCAGTAAGATGGGCCCCGGGTCACAACTGTACAACCTACAAGTTTTGCTCTTTAGCTAGCCTGTAGGTAGGTCACACAGAGTATGGAACCTGGAATCAAGAAAACCAGAGTCCAAATTTGGCCTCAGATACTTACTATTGTGTGACCCTGGGTAAGCTACAGAATCTCTAGCGACCTCAATTTCCTCCTCTGTAAAATAGAGTTTTTGTAAAGATAAAAGAGAAAATATTTGCAAAGTGCTTTACAAACCTTAAAGCCTATATAAACAATGATTACTAGCAGTAGTAATAATAACTAGCATTTACAGAGTACTTGAGAAAGGAGGGTAAAAGGAATTCATTAATATAGAAAGGAAGAACATGTGAGTAGAACTTGATATTTCTTATCATTGGAGTACATGAGAAGAAGTATACAAATATTGAGGAAGGGGTAGGAGGAAATGAACATCAAATGAGCTACACTTATTGGAAATAGACAAAGGAAAGTTGAACACATACATATGCAAAAAAAAAAGTTTAGTGTAGAAGTACCTCAAATCCAACAAAGAAACATGCAAGAATGGGGGGAGGGGCTAAAAGGGAGGCTAATACTGGGGAAGAAATAGTCACAAGCAAAACAAATGCTATGATACTGAAAGGGATTTTAAATAAGAAAAAACAAAAAGCATGAAGAACTAGAATTTAAGGGACTGCCCATCATTTAGGGAATGGTTGGACAAATTTTGATACGTGGATGCAATGAAATAATACAGCACCATAAGAAATAACAAAAATTACAATTGTAAAGAATTTATGTAATATGAATTGATGCAAGAAGAAGTGAGCAAAATCAGAACAAAGACAGTAACATTATAAAAATAAGTAACTTTGAAAGATAGCAGAACTCCATTCAATGCAATAACCAACCATGTGTCCAAAAGAATTACATTGAAACATGTTACCCATCTACCAAGAAAAATGATGATGAACTCAAGATTCAAAAAGAAATCTACATCTTTGGATATGGCCACTTTTTCTTTTTCATTTAACTAGGCTTATTCATCCCAACGATTTTTTTTTAACATTTTGGTAATGCCCAAAAGGTGGGCCACTGAAACATTTTTGAATGCATAGGACAGAAGGAAGTTCAGAAGGAAGTACAACAAGCAGAACAATTTGAAAATAATATGGAATTATTATAGTGGGTTTTTTTTCAAAAGATAGCCAAGTGAAATGGAGATTCATGCTTTAATATACTATCCTCTTTTGGTATTATGCTAGGTGTATATAAATGTACTTTTTTGTTGTTCAAGTTCAGAATTCTAAAAAAAAAATTAATTATAATTGCCGAGTTTGGTCCCAGAAGAAAAAAAGATGAAAATGCACTTCTCTTCCGTATTGATGAGAGGGTGAGGAAAGGAGAGGGAAGGGACTATGAGTAGTGGACTCTGTATATAAAGTCAAATTTCACTGATATCTTGGCTAGTTTTTCTGAACTGTTGTTTTCCCACTCCCCTTTCTTTGTCACATGGGGTAGATCTCTGGGAGGGAGAGAAAAGGGAAATATATTGGGAAATGTAAGAGATATAAAAATAAAATAGATCAATAAAAATCTTCAAAAGAAGATATCATTTAGTCTAACTTTCTCATTTCAGAGAGGAGAAAACTGAGGCCCCAAAAGATAAATTTACCCAGAGTTATTCAGTGAGCTATTTCCAAAGAATCTATAGATCCTTTGAATAAGATAGCCCATGACTAAAGAAACTGGTACAAAATGAGGAAGTGGAATTTGAAAATGAATCTGAAAATCATTCTCTTAGAATCCTAAGTCTAGAATACCCAATCAGGAATCAATCAATAAATCAATAGACATTTATTAAGCACCTACTATGTGTCAGATACTCTGCTAAGTGACAAGAATGCAAAAAGAGGCAAAGACTTTCCCCGCCTTTAAGGAGCTTACAGTCTAATGGAGGAGAAAAGTCTCAAGGGTTCATCCAGTCAATCTCCATGCCTCCTGCCAGGACCAATTTAAATGATGGTTATCGATATAGTAGTAAAGTGCACACTAACCATTAAAAGAATTTGGGCCTTTGTCTCCACTTTGCATGATTGCCACTGCATAAACCCATGAGATGTGGGCTTGGGGATTGATGTTAACCAAAAAGTCATGTGTGCTTCTAAACAGTATTAATTTCTCTTTTCTCTGCAGCTAACATCTTAACTGTGATCATCCTGTCCCAGCTAGTGGCACGTAGACAGAAGTCATCCTATAACTATCTCTTAGCCCTTGCTGCTGCTGACATCATGGTCCTCTTCTTCATTGTGTTTGTAGATTTTTTGCTGGAAGATTTTATCTTAAACAAACAGATGCCTCATGTCCCAGATAAAATCATAGAAGTTCTGGAATTTTCTTCCATTCACACCTCCATTTGGATTACTGTTCCATTAACTATTGACAGGTATATTGCAGTCTGCCATCCACTCAAATACCACACTGTTTCCTATCCAGCTCGCACTCGGAAAGTCATCATAAGTGTCTACGTTACCTGCTTTCTGACCAGCATCCCATATTACTGGTGGCCCAATATATGGATTGAAGACTACATCAGTACTTCTATGCACCATGTCCTCATCTGGGTTCATTGTTTCACCGTGTACCTGGTGCCCTGCTCCATTTTTTTCATCTTAAATTCTATCATTGTATATAAGCTTAGGCGAAAAAGCAATTTCCGACTCCGTGGCTATTCCACAGGAAAAACCACAGCTATTCTGTTCACCATCACTTCCATTTTTGCCACACTTTGGGCACCCAGAATGATAATGATCCTATATCATCTTTATGTGTCACCTATCCACAATAGCTGGTTAGTGCATATTATATCAGACATTGCCAATATGCTGGCCTTGTTGAACACTGCAATCAACTTCTTCCTTTATTGTTTTATCAGCAAGAGGTTCCGTACCATGGCAGCTGGAACACTGAAAGCTTTCTTTAAGTGTCAAAAGCAGCCTGTCCAGTTCTATACTAATCATAACTTCTCAATAACAAGTAGTCCCTGGATTTCACCAGCCAATTCCCACTGTATCAAAATGCTGGTTTATCAATATGATAAAAATGGGAAGCCTATAAAAGTATCCCCATGACCAGGTTGCTATTTTCACTTCTGCTCCATTTAATGGGGCTCTAAGATCTTCACATTATACTTGCTGAAACTTCTCTTCCCAAGAGTGGTAATCAGATTTCTTGTCTCTGTAGCCTAAAAGACTATCGAACTGGTAGAATGAATGCTGGTCTGGTAGAAAAAGAAGAGAAGCATAATTTTGTTTTGGTTTTTTTTGGCAAGTCATGTTAAGAGTGAAAATCCCTGCCAGTTTGATACCTTTATGGAGGGCAAGAGTACTTTGCTCTTGGGTCTGTATGGACCAATGGCATAAAAAATAGTATGTAGTCAAGTCTCAGCACTCTATGTGGTCACTGGGAATAACTCATTTTTTTCAATACACCCAAGACCCAGTAGTGCTTAATTGATACTACATTCTTTATTCAATGAGCTAAGGTAATCTCTTCATCATGCTATTCCTAGCTCCTAAAATTGAATGTTTCTGCATTTTTTCAAGGTCTTGTTTGCATTTGGTGCACTTACCGAAAAGGGGGTTTTTGACTTGACATATCTCCCCACTCATTAGTTGCTGGTGCTAAAGATGACACTTCGGGAAATAGAAGCATCTTTACCTGTCCTTCTCACTTTTGATAGGCTCTCTTGGAAAAATCTCTGGAACAAAATACTTTCCGTTCCTATTTCCTGGGCAACCAAGAAGCATCCCCACAAACTAACTTTATGTATAGATTGTTTTCATCTTATCCAAGACAAAGGATCTTCTGGCAAGTAAAAGAAAAGGAAGATTTCTTGAGCCCAAAACAACAACAGCAGCAAATTATTGCCATTAGTTTTCATTGAATTTTCCAGAGGCTCATGAGTTTATGGAACTATACATGGACACAGCACTCTAATATTTTTCATCTAAAAGGCTTGCCTTGTGGGGGTTTTTTTCTTCAAAAATCCAAATAAACCTTTTAAGCATAGAATTTCAAGTTTGCTTTTTATGGAAGCCATGCAGCAATGAAAACAAGATCCACAGTTCTTCTTGTACAGACATTCTCTGATTTGCTTTTTTTGAGGTGAGGTAAAAATGGGCCAAATATTTTGGGTTCAGTTATGAGAGTTCTCCAAGTTTTAAACAAGGACAAAAATCAACTCTCCCCAATAATTCATATGTACAATCAGCTTTCCCAAATAGTTTCCCAGACAGAAACTGTTAACATAACAGGGAAGCATGCCTGCATCTCCATACTGGACTCCCATTGTCCAGTAGGGTTAGTTCTGATTTATAGCTGGACTGTTATAATGATGATAACCTATTTCCTTCCATACTCCCAATATGCACAATATAGTGTCAATGAATCAGGTTTTCCACGTGGTATCCTACAAACGTATACACATATCTGAATACATATACACATACATGCCCAACTGATTTGAATTCATATGCATCCAATTCTCTATATCAAGGAAGGAAATCCATCCAAGAATAGCTCACCACACTCTGACTGAAGTTATAGGGCTGAAAAATCATCTTGTTTTAGAAGAATTTTAGGTGATTCTTCCAAAATGACTCTGAAAATTCAAAATAGGATGCTTTTATGATAATGGCCCTTGTTTCCTTGAGAATCTAGTAAGGTTCTCACTAGAACAAATTACCTTAGTAATATGTTTTAACTTTATTTGGGTCCCAAAGTTGAGTGTGTATGTATATCCATTTGAACAGGATTTGCAATAGATGAATGGGAAAAGACCACTCTATTGCAGTTAATCATGACTCCCCTGAGCAGCCCAAATTCCAAGGAGTGTCTATATTTTACTGTTTCAGTCTTCATGGCCCTACCTGTTCCCTATTAACCCCTTAAATGAGTGCTTTCTTGTGGATTTATATTTACCAAAGTGTATCAACACATAATAGGTCTATTTATTTTTTAAATGCTTAGTGACAAGGAATGCTAGTTTAAGTTTTATGTAAATGAGTTCAAGTGCAATATCTATAAAGATTAAGTGATTCATTTTTGTGACTGTATTTATCATGGAAGATAATATTTATATGAATTCCATTGTTCTATACTAATCACATATAAACTTGAATGTTGAGGTTTGTTAGGTTTTTTTTAAGACTGAGCATAAAGAATGTTTTCCATGTGCTTCAATTCATTACTTTTCTGAACAATAGAGACTCGACTGACTAGTGGTGTCATTGATTTTCCTTTGGATTATATTTTATATCTTCATAAGTAACATATAAAAGAGATCTGATTTTTTAAGCCATTCCATTGAATCCTTACTCTCTTCTGGTTAGAATTCATGTGAATGTCTCTATGTGTCTCTTGAACAATTTCATTATGTGTTTCTTAAATATGTCTCTTGAACAATTTTGCTTCAGAGAAATCGAGGGCTTTAACTTATTATTAATAGTGATAAAAGTAAATAAATAAATAAAGATAATAAATACTCTGAAGACTTTTATTTCAGGCTAGTTTGGGAAACAAAGACTTGACTAAAGAAATCTGCCATGTTGGAGCCACTGTCCATGAGTTGTGGCCTAACTTTTGGTCTGTGAGGCTCCTTGGAAAGGCTGCTAATGAGCCAAACTCTTGCTATATGATTTGGACCTCCTATGGGCATACAGTAAAGTTAAGCAAGCACATACTGTATTTTCATTAAACCACTTGGGAACTAGAATGTCTTAGAGGGACAAGGAATGGAAGAGAGAGGAGGAAAGAGAAGATGATAAAGAAAAATCAATTTACAGGAGGATTGAATGTCTATTACAATAACGTACTTGAGAAAAGTGACTGCATATTTAATGTTGAGGGACCAGCTAGGAATGTCTAAAGTGACTAAGTGAGTTAAATTGAATTTTAGGTATTCCAGGTCTAAGAATAAGAAGTATATCTAAATTGTAAATGTTCATATTTTCTTAAGTAGATACTATATTGTGTTTGGCAAACTTGTTTGTATGAATAATAAATTCAGATCTGGTGCGTACTTTGTTTTTCATGCTTGTGGCTATTGAGAGTGCTTATGTAAGCAACTGAAAAGCTAAAATGATAAACCTGAATTGTGCCTTTTACCTATTCAATACAATAGACATCCATTATTAATTTACTACATCCAATGTACTATACGAGGTGCACTTAGCACAGTACCTGACACATAGTGGTGCTTAATAAATGCTTACTGACTGACTGAATATACAAAGTCAAAACTGAGAAGTCATGGAGAAGGTATGATATAGTGGAAAGAGTATATTCAGATTCAGAGGACCTGGGTTCAAATCCCAGCACTACGACTTGCTATCTGTGTGACATTGGTACAGTCTTTTAGCCTCAGTTTTCCCTTCTCAGAAATGAGGGAGTTTGACTAGTAGACCTCTAAAATCCCTTCCACTCCCAGATCTATGATCTATGATAATTTCCTGCCTTCAAGGAACTTAAATTCTACTTGAGGGATGCAACATGTACACACATATAAGCAAACTAAAAGGAATATCACGAAGAAGAGAGCCCTGTCTCACCTTATGCATTGCACTAGTTTTATGAGAAGGAAGCATGAGTAGCATCTACTCTGTGACCAAAAGATACATTTTTGTTTCTTCAGGATAGATTTGGAGGGAAGAGACACCATTCTTCTTGTAAACATAGAAAATAAAACCAGTCAACTCTGTTACGGAGAAGTCCATTATTTCTCTATCAATAATCTCTCCTGTACGTGTAAAGCCATACATTAATATAATGGTTATGATACAACAATGCATGATGATCATAATGATGAAAGACAGAATGATATAGTAGAAGTACCTTTGCAGTTCAAATCCTCATCCTGCTACTTACTTCCCATGTGACTCCTCTGCAGCCTCAGTTTTTTTTTTACCCATAAAATAAAAGAGCTTGCACTAGATGGTCTTTAAGGCCCCTTATAGTTCTAAGTCACATAATAACCCTGAGGCTTTGCAAAATTCTTGATCACCAAAAAAAGAATTATGTTCATTGCAATAATCTTAGTGCTTAATATATTTTGTGATCTTCTAATCTTTCAATTATAGGTGATCCATATATGATATATAGGATCACTTTCTTTTAACCACAAGACCGGGTGAACTAGGATGCTCCATTACCCTGACCATGCTAGAGAATAGAACATTGATTGTGCCCAGAAGTCCTGGCTACTTATCCTCCAGGTTCCACATTATTCCACTCAAATGGCCATTTATACTAACAACCATGTACCTAGTCTCAATCTATTTCTACATCAACTTGGGGAATAAAAATTATAATACAAACATGTGGAAGAAAATTATTGAAAGGTTGTGTTATAACTTCAGAGTAAAGCTTATGGGTTTGGGTTTAGCTTTCTAATTTTCCTACCAACCCAGGGAGGCAGAATAAAAGGCAGTTTATGGAAGCCAAACTGTTAAATAATAATCCTTTTATTAGTGCACTCAGCTAAATGTGATGGCTCAGCCATTATGGCAATATGCAATTAATCCCTTGTATTTGCTAGACACAACAAGGTGGTTAGAGGCTTGTGTCTACTGGGATAAATAGAACTGTGAATTTCCTAGGTTTATTGGAAGGATGTGTCACTGTCATGCCAGGAAAAAGAGAGGAAAGAAATTCTCTGATTAAAAGGAGAATAAAGCTGCAGAGGAAACAAACTCATCATCAACATTCTGAAATTAAAATCACCATGTTAATGAAGTATTGTCACCTACAAAATGGTCATTGAATATTCTCCATCATACTCTCCATACATATGAGACATGAGGAAATAGGCTTAAATGATAGCATCTAGGGATCAAAGTTAGATATACTTTTAAACTTTGAAAGAGTTATGATTTCAATAGTATAGATAGTCTCTTCATTGATGAAGACTGCAACCCTTGTATGTTTCATAGCCTGACATAGTAAAACAAAAACAACAATGACAACAACAAAACTTCTTACCTGAGGTGTTCACCGCTCTTAGAAAGACTGGTCCTACATTAAAAGATAGATACCTCCTTCACCAGCAGAGCCATAACTGGCAATTCTGGTACCCATGACAAGCACTATAAAAAGCATCTGGCATGAACAAGATAAATGGCATTTTTCTATTAATGTTTTAAGACAATTTTTGAGGGAGAGATGAGACCTAGGATATGTAGGAGGTTGAGATCACAGTATATCCCATAGATGGGGGAGGGGAGACAAAAATTCAAGGGCAATTCGAGATCTATGCTGGGTAGTAGAGGCCACTACTGAAGAACTGAACAAGGTTGGGCCAAAGAGGAACCCAACCTTTAAGAACCCATGGTTACTGCTATACTCCAAATGAGGTGTCAGAATTGGACATTCTGTTTCTGTCCATGGTTCTGAAATCATTTTACAGTCTTTTCGTTTCATTAATTTCATAGTTGTAACTCATTTTAGGTGAAACCTGATGTTTGAAAATCCAGATTTACACAAATACACATACACATGCACACATAAATGAATTAGGGAGCATTATTTCTTTTTGCAAAATGATTACTGATTTTATAATACCTTTTTATAGTGAGATTCATTTTAAAAATAAACCCTGCCAGTGTACTTAAAACATCCAGCAAATTCAATTCAACCAACATTTATTTAATTGAATTTGTATAATATTAACTTAATTTATTAAAATTTGGCTTAGTGGAAAGAGGACTTGACTGACAGTCAAGAGATCTTAGCTCTTGTCCTAGCTCTACCATTAAATTATTGTATGGCTTTTGGGATGTCACATTACAACCCATGCAGTGGGGAATTGGAGCCAGAGCTATAAAGGAAGCCTGGTTTGCCTTGAAACACCATTAAAAGCTTTGAAATGCACTAAAGGGTCATAGCATAACAGTTGAGAAATATTATTCTGATGTATAACATTCATGGTTATACAACCCAAGATAGGACTTTAGCCATCTTCACTTGCTGTTAGCAGTGACAGTATTTGTATATATCAGGAGACAAAATGAATTTAAAAGTACCTCAATTACTGCACTTTTTAGAAAATTGACCAGCTACAAATTGACTAGGGACTAAGAAGGGGAAAAACTGTATGAATACGGAAACTTGGGCCAATAAAGTTTACTATGAGCAGGAGGAGTTAGTAACTGCTTTTTAACAATCTGAAGAATCATATAAAAGTTTCTATTAAGATCATTTACAAAAAACAATAGAGTGACTACAGAAACTGATGAGAGTCAGCATGGTACAGTAGCGAAAGTTTTTGAGCAATAGGTTTTTATAGGTTTTGAGTAATAGGACCTGGGTTTGCATCCCAGACCTATGAACCTTGATCACTTAGCCTCTCTGAACCTCAGTCTCATCATGTACACAATAAAGTTATTGGACAAGATGGACTCTATAGTTCTTGTTAGCTCTAAACCTGTAATCTTAAAACCTCTCTGGTTCTGTTTCTTCATCTGCAAAGTGAGGACTTTTGACTAGATGATTTCTTATATACCTTCCAACTCTAAAATCCCATGAATATAAAATACAACTTATCTGTGGTGAAAAATGTCTACACCTTTAAGATATCTTGATTCAAATCCAGATTTTTCTAGTCCCTGAAGCAGTGTCTATCAGTAAATTGGGCACCTATGGTAATATTTGTTCTTTTAAATTAGCAGTAAAGTTCATACAAAATACCCAACTAATTCAGAATGTAGCACTTCAGATGCTGAGATTAAGCTTATCTTTGAAAAGAGAACTTGCTAAGTAAGTTATATAAATAAGAATGCAGGAGGAGCTAATCACATATGGATAAACTGTTTTGAATTATTTTTGAAGAATTAATTTAGCTACAATGACTATCTTATTACAAATTATTCTGGCCTATTTTTTAGTTCAGGGATTTGTAGAGCCCTCTATGTGGCAACATGTTGTTGGACTTCTTAAAAGAAATTAAATTTGTTTTTCAAAGATTTTGTAATTTAGATGTTTCATTAATCCATGATGGACTTCCCACAATGAATCCAAATTGGTGATGTTCTGCCATATATTTCTGACTCTCTCTAGCCCTTACTCCTTCCTTCTCAATAATTAGGAATTCTACAAATATGGTCCATTGATTCTCCCAAACCACCCAGAGACAGGTGAGATGTGTTGTCACCATACCTACAGACCAAGCAATGAAAGGTCCTGTTGATCCTTTCTAGACATATCACTGAGATTACTCCCTTCAAGTAGAGTCTATTTGAAATTCTTCATCCACATAGAGCCTTGGTGGCACTTCCTAGACTATTAGTGGGAACACAGCTACTTTTTAGGACAGTGATTCCCAACTCTGACTCGGTAATACCCCAGGCTGTTTTTTATTATCTTAAGGAGAGTCATACAACTCTCAAAAGTTCTAAAAACATTTTAATTGACTTTAAGTAATTTAATTAAGTATTCATGTGCCATATGACACTTACATTTTAATAAAAATAACTTCAGAGTGACACAAGTCCCAAAGGGTTGGGTGGGAACCACTGCCCTGGTGACATTCAATCTAATTATTAACCAAAGCTCCCAAAGGAAAGCATGCTTCTAACATTTACTATTGGGCTTTGTCCAAGTCAGTTCCACATGACAATACAGAATCCAAAACCATTTTGTGCAGTGCCTTGGACTAGGGTCCAGAAGTTAGCCTCAACAAATATTTATTAAGTGCTTACAATGTGCCAGGCACTGTGCTAAACACTGGGGATGCAAATAAAGGCAAAACCAGCCCCTGCCCACTAGGAGCTCACATTCTAATGGGACTGGGAAATACTATATCATTCATATACATATATATATAGATACATATACACATACACACACACACATAAATAGGTATATACAGGATTCATACAGAATAGATAGAAAGTAATTTTAGAGGGGAAGGGTCTAGCAGCTCAAGGGACTGACAAAGTAGAAGGTGAAAAGCTAGAACCCCTTCCAGGAGCAGGAAAGTCACTGCCAGGAGGAAATGACTTGGCCATGAAATGTTTCACCAGTTTCCACCTTCTAGACAGCATAAATACTAAAATAGACAAAAGAGAAGAGACCAGTACATGGCATTCATTCCCTGTGCCCAGCAGCCTCACTGGAGTACAGCCAAACATTAAGGATTAGAAGTAAAGGAGAAAAACCATAAATCTTCATGCTGTCCATTCTCTATACCTAATACAATGAAATATGTTATGCCATTTTATGTTATTCTTTTCTACCAAACAGTTTTCCTCTAACACCTCAATACTGAAAACCACTTCAGCACTCAATATGTAAAGATGGGAAACTATATCAAATCAATTACTAATCCCATTAGGACAGTGATCACTTATTTAAGTGGTGATGAGAAAGTGGAATCAATTTTAGTGGTCTGTGAGGGGACTGGTCCTCATCATGTCAACTGTGACTCCAGGATTCTTAAAGAAAACCAAGGAGAAATGTGTTCCTTGGCTAGAGAGAAGAGCTTACTATTCTTATTAATTGATTTTAAAAAATAACCTGTTGAAACATCTGGCTTCTAAGAGGCAAAGATTAAAATCATCACAAATGACTCAACACTGACAAGTCAATTCATCTCTCTAGGTCATGAGATGTTATGGCTGTCGAGCTACATACCCAGCTTCTTCCAAAGTTCTGTTATCCCCGGTCCTAGTTTATACTGACCATAAAGTGTAGCTCCCTTCCTGCCATCTCTCTGATTAAACCAAATTTGAAAGAATGGTTCAGGAACAATGTCACTCTACTCTCAATGACTCAGTATGCAGGGCCCTGTTTCCAATATCCAAAGAACACTCAGCTGGGTGATGTTACACAGAATTAGGGATCCAAAGTCACCCAATGACATGTAAACCAATCCATAGTCCAAAGATAGTCCATTCTTTCTCTTATTAAAAATAAAAGATCTTCAGAGAAGATGATTCCATAATCAGCAATTAAACCTCATTCACTATCAGGAAATTCTTCCTTACATCTAATCGAAAGTCCCCTGTACAAAATATCATCCTATTTGTTCTTATTTTTTCCTTGGAGTTGAAAAGCCTCTGGCTAACATCCTCTGTTTCAAAGTCATCTTTATTAGAATCTTGGGAAGTGGGGAGGCAAGACACACAGAGCTAGGACCTTAGATTTTTATGTCATGGGATTGGCCGTAGTTGGAAAACATAATATGGAGTCATGAATTGTCCCATTAAGAGTGGCTAGCAATATTTCCATCTTTTCTGGCAAAGAAAGTAAAAAGAACGGAGTTTAAATCAGAGCCAGTGATATGAGGCAGTGTAGTATACTGGGAAGAAGAATATATTGGGTAAATAGAACACTAGATCTAGAGTCCAGGGACCAGAAAACCAGGGTCTGAAGCCCAGCTTTTCTTACTAGTTGCACAAGGCATTAAATCTTTCTGACCCCCAGTTTGCTGATGTATAAAGTGAGATTGTTGAACAAAAGTCCACTGCAGCTCTAAATCCTACAAATGAGGCATTAGTAGAAACATCCTGTCAATAAACATGCTTGGGTCTTGGAAAAAAAAAAATCTAATAAGAAGCATGTATCACTTTCCACTCCCCAAGAGACCTTTGGAAATAGAACCAATAGTTAACTGGCTTAACTTGAGATTGTTTAGTTATGCTCAGAGGCAAGGAGCTGGGCTTGATTACCCTTGGAGGTCTCCTGATGGATGACCCTATTAAAATGTCCAGACAGTGGAGAGGGAAGGAGGGACTAAGTACTAAAGAGGCTTAGGGACTGACACTTGCCTATGACTGAGCTGATGGTAATTCAAGTTGAAACTGAGAGGCCATGTGAGAACTTCAGTGAAGCAATGTCTGCAGTAGCAGGCACTAAATTGCTTGGCTTAAGCTAGCACTTAAGCTAGCATTCCTTCACTTTCATCAACCTTAAGCTTATCCACAAGGATACTGCTCAATGAACTAAATGCCTACTGTCATTGATTTTCACCTGTTGATTTGAAGTGGAAAGAAAACTCATTCAAGGGGTCAGAGTAAGACCTTGTGATAATAGGACCTTTCCTCTATGTGGCATTATTGGATTCCAGAGATGTATTTTTCTTCCTGGAGTATGGAGATATGTTTAAAAAAAAAAGTTATGTGGCTATAGAGCCTCTCTGTAGCCATTTAAGTTAAGGTTATTTTCACTTCAGAAGAGATTATTAGAAGTCCATAACATATTTGCAGATTACAAAGAATCTTAGACACTTTCTTCACTTTCCTAGCCCCCGAACATGACTCTATTTCTTCTTCCAAGTTATTAATGCTCCCTGGGTTAACAACTAATGCTACAATCCTACCTTGTTTCAAAAGCTTGTTATGAACTCAAGGGGATCCAAATTTGACCAAAATTAAGAGGAAAACCACCAGTTTGAATAGATTGAGTACATTTATATAGAACACTCCAATGTCTTGGAACAAATTCCAAGGGAAGGCACTTTTATGAGACTTACTCTATGATTTGAGGAATAATAAAGATGGTCCACTGTCCCCATATAAAGAATAGATTTTCAGGCTTATGTGGTACTTCTCACTAAGCCCAGTGAAAATCAGAGGACTGAAAACTAGATGGGGCTGGAGAGATTTTCTCTGGAGAACCTCCTAGTTCTTACTGGTTTGGAGAGGATGCCAAGGGAAAAAGGAAAGACAATGGAAGTGGTACTAGACAAGAGATGGCAAAGATGAGCCCTATCCAAAGTTCTTATATTGATCTTTTCCAGTCTGGGTAGAGCCTTGAGTTCAGTGACCACTACTATCATAACCCGGATAACAGGAGTTCTTAGCACAAGGGATACAGCTACACAGGAAAAGAGATGGTCCAACAACTACTACTTCCTAGCAAAATTGAAGCAGCAAGTGTCTATTAGTGAAACCAGCTTGGGTTATTCCTGGTGCTCTCCTAGGAGTGGAGAACCTCCCTACTCTTCTCTGCCATTATCCACTTCCTGCTTTTATCCATTCCAACAGGAAACAAGGCAGAAAAGGTAAAAAGCTACTAGTTTTCTTCTCCCTACAGATCTAGACTTGGTGGCTAGCATTTTTAAATGGTGTCTCTTTATGTAGCTTTTTGGATTTCTTATACAGTTGAAACATTAAAACCACATAGCTATCAAAGCTTTGTTGATGTTCAGTTGTTTCAGTTGCGTTCAACTCTTTACGACCCCATTTGGGGTTTTCTTGGCAAAATACTGCAGTGGTGTGCCCTCCAGCTTATTTTACAGAAGTTGAAATTGAGGCAAATAAGGTTAAGTGACTTGCCCAGGGTCACAGGTAATAAGTGTCTGAGGCCAGATTTGAACTCAGGAAGATAAGTCTTCCTGACTTCAGGCATGGCACTTTATCCACTGTGACACCTAGTTCTATTTTCCTGAATTCACATGGGGAGATTGGAAGGCATGGGAAGAAAATCCAAAAGGGGAGAAATATACATTGGAGGTTTGTAAGCACAATTTGAATTTTGACATTTACAAACTGTCCAGGGATTCAGAGCCACACATTAACTAGAGATATGTTTGTTAATTTGTTATATTAACTGTCTAGAACGAGAGAGAACTATCTCCAGGAAGATACCTCTAGTAAATCAGCTGGCACAGTATGACCACAGAGACAGATTAGTGAGCCTCAGCAGGTGGCCATTTTTCCCTTCCTTTTGGAAGGGAATACATGCCAAGTTGGAAAGGAAAGCCACACTCAAGGGAGATGATCCTTTGTTTTCCCTGAAGAAGATCCTTTAGTTTTCCAGGAAGATAGATGATCTCCAGGCATTTACCTCCAACATTACCCTTTCTGTAGTTCTGTTTGGTAAATCAAAAGCCATAACCTAAACTTTATACCTTACTTTATATTGCTGAATGAATTTTGTCTTTTATTTCTTAAACACTATAAATGTAAGAAGATATGGCTTGTTAGGGAAATTTTGAATCAGTAGAGGATATTTTCTCATTTGGACTTTCCTCCAAACAATAATGTGTATATATTAATATCAGACTAGAGACTGAATCCATGATTTCTTTGGCATTGAGAACTCCAAGATGAAGAAGGTCCCTCTACCAATGCAGTGCCTTCTCTCTAATTTATAGTCTTAGAAAGTTGCCTGGAGCACTAGGAGGTTAAGTGACTTGCTGCCGTTAAGTGACACAGCCAGCATGTGCCAGGGGCAGGACTTGAACCCAGATTTTAATGAATTCAAGGACAGCTTTCTATCCACTGTCATTCTCCCTGCACTTCTCTAGATAGATAGATACATAGATAGATACAGACCTACACTATATACAACATTCAATATGTCTCTATTATCTACAGATATATACAATAGATATTATATTGTAGACATATATGTGTACATATATGGGTGTGTATTATATGCGTGTGTATACATACATACATACAAACATACATACATACATAAAGAGAGAGAGAGAAATTGGCTAGAAATTCAGAGTCCAAAGTTTTTCTTCCATATTACCCACATGAAGGACTTCGAACTTGAGAAAAGCCTGGGATAAGAATCATAAAAAAAAAATGACAGGCAACTAGGTGGAATAGTTAAGAATAATTGTGTTAGAATCCTGGCTTATCTAGCTGACTGAACCTGGGCAAGTTATTTAACTTCAGTTTGCTCATCTGTAAAATGACAATAATAATAGCAGTTACCTCGTAGGCTTATAGTAAAGATCCACTGAGATAATATATGTAAAGTGCTTTGACAAACCTTAAAGAACTATGTGAATATTAGTTATAATTATTATAGGAAGTTTTAGATGGGTCATGATTCTTGAATCACTCAAAGGAGGACTTCTATTGAAGTATAAGTTGATTTATTAAGAGAATTATAGGATTTGGAGCTGGAAGGAGACTTAGAGATCACTTAAGTCCAACCCTTTCATTTTATAGATGAGGAAAGATAGATTGAGCAACAAAGTCACAAAGATAGTAGTCAGAACAACTGGGGTGCTGACCCAGGTACTCTGTAGGATGGGAACATCTTAAAGTTAGAGTCAGCCTCACTTTCCTATTTGTGTTCTCCAGTACCTAGCACAGGGTCTACAATATACTAAGTGCTTAATAAATGTTTTTCTGCTTGGTAGCTCAGCCTTACTTCAAATCTAGGGCTCTTTGAGCTACACCATACTGGTCCTCAAGCTTTTACGGATTATGAGAGATTACCTGGCATTCTTTAAATATGAATTGAGATAGAATGAAGAGCCAAATGACCTTCAGATCTTTGGTGATGTACATACTTGGACATTTCAAGAAACCACATTCACTTTTGTTGCATAGAGTTGTAAGGGATCCAGTCATTGTCTAGTCCAACTCATAGTTGAAAAGAATTCTCACTATCAAATACACCATAAGTAGTCATCCAGACTCCACTTGAAGACCTCCAAGGAGAGGGAGGAATCCCATTCCACTCTTGGACATCCTTATTTAAGAAGTTTTCCTGACCACAAGCCTAAATTTTTCCTCTTTATCACTTTTGCTCATTGCTCATAGTTCTACCCTCTGGGACTAAATAGAAAAAGTCCAATCCATTTTCCCTGTTACAGACTTTTAAAAATACAGTTATCATGACCATGAGTCCTCCAAATGAAACATCCCTAATTCCTTCAATGAATTCAATTATGGTATGGTATCCTGGTTGACTTCTTCTGGCCACTCTCCAGCCTATCAGTAGCCTTCTTAAGCTACGATGCTCCAAACTTAACATAGCACTCCAGGTGCCAAGGGCAAAACACAGTGGAACAATCATGTCCTTATTCCTGAAAGCTATACCTCTCCTCAAATAGCCCCAGATCACATGGCACTTTTTTGATCTATCATACCATGGTCTAGGCTCATACTGAGTTTGTAATCCACTAAAATCTCCAGGCCTTTTTCAGCCAAACTACTGTAAATTTGACTTTTTGAACCTATGTAAGACTTTACATTTATCCCTCAAGAATTTCATTCTTAATGTTCTAACCTGTCAAAATCTTCTTGGTTCCTGACTTACCCAGGGTGTTAGCTCTACTTCTAAACTATGAGTAATCTGATATGCTTATAAGCATAAGATCTCTGCCTTTATCTAAGTTATTATCAAAAAAATATTTGGCAACATGAGTACAAACATGGATACATGAGGTACTGTACTGGAGACCTCCTTCCAAGTTGACACCAAACCATTAATAGCTTCTCTTTGAGTCTGGCCATTCAAATAGTCCTGAATTCATCTAATTGTACTGCCTCCTAACCCTATCTCCATCTTTTCCCAAGAGATACTTCATTAAATGTTTTGCTAAAATCTATGTAGAGTATATCTAGTACATTCCCTTGATCTATTCCTTTCAAAAAAGGTATAGTCTGTCATGCCCTATTCTTGATTAAGTCCCTGCTCCCTTTGTCCAGATCTTCATTAATCAATTCTTTAATAATCTGTTCTAAAATTTTTCCTAGGAATCTAAGTCAAGTTCATGGGCCAATAGGTTCCATATGCCATCTTTTTACTTTTTTTAAATTAGGTTAACACTTGCCCTTCTCCAATCCTGTGGTACCACTGCCACTTTATATGAACTTGCAAATATCACTGACAGTGGCTTGCCAATCCTTTCTGAACCAAATAGTGAAGTTCATCTGGGCCAAGTGACTTAAATGCATCAAGACCAACTAGATTTTCTCTTATTATCTGTCAGGGAGCAGACCATCCAGAGGGATGACCCCACTGTAATAAGAAGGTACATCTCTGTATTCACATGGTGGACTGCATCTAGCATACAGACCACCCCTCCCCACATGGATATGGATGTCTAACCCAGGATTTCCTCCCCAGAAGGCTCTCTCCCCAGGCCCATTTCTTTGGTATCCTGCCAACTATGCCATTGGTCAGGGAGCAGACCATCCAGAGGGAGAGTCTCACCATACTGAGAGAGTATTGAGAGAACAAAGAAAGAGGTGATTCAAATCAACATGATAGCAAATGGAGTTTATTCAAAGAGACTTACATACAAGGCCAGTGCTGGGCAGCAGCAGGACAGTGACAGATCTCTGCACTGCCCTCAGATCTAGTCGAATTTTATATATGAACAGAACAAAGAAGGTTTGGTGCCAAAGAATGGCCTGTGATCATATGGGTGGTTATGTAATCATGATACCCAGATGTAGATTATAATAAGGTCACATCTTTATGTTCCCTGTACATTATCTCATTGCATATCATGAGCATTGACTCTTCTTTAGCTATTTTTGTCATTTATAGTGCAAATGCCTTTGTCCTAGGTAGAGAAAACAGAAGCAAAGTAAAAATTGAGCAACTCTGTCACCTCTCTATTGTCTATTTATCATTGTTCCATCCACTCCAAGTACCACTCCTTTTTCCTTTTTTGAGTATCTTCTTTTCTCAGTATAGCTTGAAAAATCATCTTTGCTATCCTGAGCCTACTTCACTGGTCTCAACTGATTCTGAGTTTAAGCACTCCTTACACTATTTTAACAGTCAGTGATATCCTCTTGTATCCATCCTCTGCTACCTACCCATGTTTTCACTTATTTTTTTTAATCTAAGTTGATTGTCAAGTCCCCTGCATCACATAGATCTCTCCAGACAACTCACATTTTTCCTCCTCATTGAAATTGTTTCCCTTTGTGTCTTCCAAATTTCATTTTTATAAGTTGACCATGCTCCTAAGTTGATTTTCCCAGTAGAATTTTAATTTGAAGGATCTTGACTATCCTTACTTTGAACCCTTTTAAATCTACAATGCCTGGCTCTGACTGACCACTTTTCATCACCCCTCTGTCAGATTTCTACTATTCCCACCCCAGCAACCAGCTCTTCCCTGTTAGTCAGAATCAGATCCAATATAGAATTTCCCCTTTTTGGTTCCACCACATTTTAAAAGATGAAATTACAATTTTTAAAAAAGTCAAGAAGTTTTTAGCTCCTCTGCTTTTGACAGAGAGCTGCAGCAGATATCTAGATAACCAGTCTCCCTTCACTACCATGTCATGCTTGTGTGACAGGTTTGTCATTTTTTTCTGAACTCATTTACTTCCTCTTTTTTTACCCCTAGCTGGTCCACACTTCTCCGACTCAGAAGGCAATTTTGTCTCATGACAAGCTCACTTGTGTTTCTCTCCCATTGAGCTCTACATTCTCTATAATGTTTTCCAAAACTGGCTCCTTGATTTCCTTATGAATATGCCTTCTTAATACACACTACCCCATTCCCCCTCTACTTATCCTGTTTCTTTTAAATAAAGCATACCCCTCCAGATCCATGTTTCAGTCATGGGATTCATCCCACCCAGTCTCAGTGACACCTACGAGGTCAAAGTTACCTATTTGCATTAAGTCTCTTGCATATTTCCTGAACTTTGGGCATTTGTATATAAAATATGAGGTTATTGGTTTTGCTACTAGAGCCTTTCTTGGGTTTTGCCTCCTGTTAGTTTCTGGGCATGCTATTCTTCCTTCACCATAAGTATGCTCTATTGTATCTATCTTGCTCAATATACATTGGCAGTTTTCTCTCTCTAGCATTCTATTTAGTGAAACATTATTTTGATTAGATTTATAAGATTCCAGACAAGTACATTCTTACTACCCTTTGTTGGTAGTACTCCAACACAGGCCCAGGCCCTATGTTTTTTTTTCTTTTTTAATAGTATTTTATTTTTCTCCCAATTACATGTCAAGACAATTTTTAGTGCTCATTTTTACAAGATTTGAGCTTCAAATTTTTCTACCTCTCTCCCCTCCCCTTTTCCTAAAATGGTACGCAATTTGATATAGGTAATGCATGTGCTGTCATGTAAAACACACTTCCATATTAGTAACAGTTGTAAAAGAAGAAACAGATCAAAATGGGAAAAAACCATGAAAAAGAATAAAGCAAGTGAAAAAAAATATGCTTCGATCTGCATTCAGAGTCTATCAGTCCTTTATCTGGATGTGAATAGCATTTTCCTTTGTGAGGTTTTTTTTACTTGTCTTTGATCATTGTGTTGCTTGAGAAGAGCTGAGTCATTCATAGTTGATCATCACACAATGTTGCTGATTCTATGTACAATGTTTTCCTGGTTATGTTCATTTCATTTTGCATCAGTTCATACACGTCTTTCCAGATTTTTCTGAAATCGGCCTGTTCATCATTTCTTATTGCACAATTGTTCGACCATTCCCCAACTGATAGGCATCCCCTCAATTTCCAATATTTTGTCACCATGAAAAGGGCTTCTATTAATATTTTTGCACATGTAGGTCCTTTTCCCTTTTTTATGATCTCTTTGGAATACAGACCTAGTAATGGTATCAAAGGATAGGCATAGTTTGGTTGCCCTTCTGGCATGGTTCCAAATTGCTCTCCAGAATGGTTGGATTGGTTCACAACTCTACCCACAATGCGTTAGTGTCCCAATTTTCCCACATCCTCTCCAACATTTATCATTTTCCTTTTTTGTTATATTGGCCAATCTAATAGGTGTGAGGTGGTACCTCAGTTTTGTTTTTATTTGATTTTCTCTAGTCAAAAGTGATTTAGAGCAATTCTTCATATGCTTATAGATAATTTTGATTTCTTCATGTGAAAACTGCCTGTTCACATCCTTTGACCACTTATTGATTGAGGAATGGTTTATATTCTTATAAATTTGACTCAGTTCTCTATATATTTGAGAAACGAAGCCTTTATCAGAGACAACTTGCTATAAAG
Source organism: Vombatus ursinus (assembly GCF_900497805.2). Taxonomy (NCBI): domain Eukaryota; kingdom Metazoa; phylum Chordata; class Mammalia; order Diprotodontia; family Vombatidae; genus Vombatus; species Vombatus ursinus. The sequence continues at coordinate 9,420,139 of NW_020954585.1, forward strand.
ATTGCCTCCTAGCTTTCTGCTTTCCTTCTAATCTTGGTTGCATTAGTTTTGTTTGTGCAAAAGCTGTTTTTAATTTAATATAATCAAAATTATCTACTTTACATTTTGTAATACTCTCTAACTTTTGTTTGGTCATGAACCTGTAACTCACTTAACTTCACCTTTAAGAATTGGGACCTATACCACTTGGTGAATATATGTTTAGTATTAATATTACTTCATTGTCTGTGGTACTTTTTAGCAATATGTAGTTTCCTTCCTTATCTCTTTTAATTAGGTCCATTTTTGCTTTTGCTTTGTCTGAAATCAGAATTGCTATCCCTGTTTTTTGTAATTTTTTTTTTTACTTTAGCTGAAGCTTTACTCTGTGTGTCTCTCTCCTTCAAGTGTGTTACTTGTAACAACATATTGTAGGATTCCAGTTCACTCTTCTATCTGTTTCTGTTTTATGGGAGAATTCTATCTTCTATCCACTCTTCTATCTGTTTCTGTTTTATGAGAGAATTCTTCCCATTCACATTCACAATTATAATTACTACCTGTATATTTCCCTCCATCCTACTTTTCCTCCTGCTTGTCCTCTCTCTCCTTTCACCCTTTCCTTTCTCACCAGCATTTTGCTTCTGTCTACTGCCTCCCCAGTCTGCTTTCTCTTCTGTAAGTCCCCCCACTTAATCTCCTCCCCTCCCACTTCCCCATCAGGTAAGATAGATTTCTACATTCAACTGATTGTGTTTATTATTCCCTCTTTGAGCCAATACTTATAAGAGTAAGGGTCAAGCAATGCCCATCACCCACTCTCCCATCTTTTCCTCCACCACTGCTCCTCTTCATGTGAAATAATTTACCCCATTCTATCTCTTCCTTCCTTTTGTATCCAGTGTATTCCTCTTTCTCATCACTTAATTGTTTATTCATGTAATTTCCTCAAATTCACCTTATACCCATACCCTCTGTCTATGTATACTCCTTCTAGCTGTACCATTAGTGGTACAATTTTTAAGAATTGCATCATCTTCCCATGTAGGGATGTAATGAGTTCAGCTTCATTGAACCCTCTGTGTTTTCTTTTTACCTTTTTTTTTAACTTTTTTTAGGCTTCTCTTGTGTCTTGATTGGAGATAAATTTTTTATTTAATTCTGGTCATCTCCTTATGAAAGATTGAAATCTTTCTATTTCATTGAATGACCACTTTTTCCCTTGGAGTATTATGCTTAATTTCACCAGGTAGATGATTGTTGGTTGTAGTCCTAGCTCCTTTGCCTTCCAGAATATCATGTTCCATGATGTCCAATCCTTTAATGTTGCAACTGCTAAATCCTGTGTAATCCTGATTGTGTCTCCCCAATATTTGAATTGTTTCTTTCTGGCCACTTGCAGCATTTTTTCCTTGACCAGATGGTTCTGTAATTTGGCTATGATGTTCCTTGGAGTTTTTATTTTGGGATCTCTTTCATAAGGTGATCAGTGGATTCGTTCAATGTCTATCTTGTCCTTTGGTTCCAGGATGTCAGGGCAGTTTTCCTTGATAATTTCTTGAAAGATGTTGTCCAGGTCCTACTTTTGAGGTGGAGTATTCTCAGGTATTCCAATGATTCTGACATTGCCTCTCCTAGGTCTATTTTCCAGGTCAGTTGTTCTTCCAATGAGGTATTTTATACCTCTTCTTTTTTTTTCTATTTTTTTAATCTTTTGAATTTGTTTGATTGATTCTTGATGTCTCATAGAGTCATTAGTTTCCTTCCACTTTCCCCATTCTAACTTTTAAGGAGTTGTTTTCTTTTTCCAAGTTGTTGATTTTTTGTCATAATTCTCTTGCATCATTCTCACCTCTTTTCCCAATTTTTCTCCTACCTTTCTTATATGATTTTAAGTTCCTTTTTGAGTTCTTCCACGAGTTCTTTCTGAACTTGAGACCGCTTCTCATTTTTTCTTTGGGGTTTTGCCCTTAGGTGTTTTGTCATTGTTGTCCTCTTCTGAGTTGGTATTTTGGTCTTCCCTGTCAGCATAGCTTTCTATGATCAGATTCTTTTTTGTTATTGTTTTATAATTTCTTGATTTCTCATAAAGTCACTAGCTTCCATTTGCTCCATTCTAATTTTTAAGGAATTATTTTCTTCAGTGAGCTTTTGGACCTCCTTTTCCATTTGGTCAATTATGCTTTTTAAGGCATTCTTCTCCTCATTGGCTTTTTGGACCTCTTTTGCCATATGAGTTAGACTATTTTTTAAGGTGTTATTTTCTTCAGTATTTTGGGGGGTCTCCTTAAGCAAGCTGTTGACTCATTTTTCATGTTTTTCTTGCATCACTCTCATTTCTCCTCCCAATTTTTCTTCTACTTCTCTTACTTGCTTTTCAAAATTCTTTTTGAGCTCTTCCATGGCCTGAGACCAATTCATATTTTTCTTGGAGACTTTGGATGTAGGAGTTTTGACTTTGTTTTCTTCTTCTGGTTGTATGTTTTGATCTTCTTTGTCACCAAAGTAAGATTGTATAGTCTGAGGTTTTTCTGCAGTTTGCTCATGTTCTCAGCCAATTACTTCACTTTTTTAACTCTTTGTTAAGTTAATGCTCCACTTCCAGTGTGGAGAGTGCACTGTTCTAAGCTTCAGGGGTTTTGTGCAACTGTTTTCAGAGATACTTCTAGGAGCCTGTAAATTTTCAGTTTTTCCAAGGTGATATGATCAAAGGAGAGGTGTTTACTCCTTTCCTGACCTGTGTTCTGCTCTATGAGTGAACACAAGCACTCTTTTCTGCCTTGGAACTTTGAGAATTCACTTCTCACCACTGCCATAAGCTCTGCCACACCAGCACTCCTCCTCACCCTGGGACTCCCACCCAGGACTGTGACCCAGATCCAAGCACAGGCAAAGAATCTTGCCTCAGTGCCAGCAAAGATATCCCTGTAATCCCCCTCTGAGTAGCTGCTCAATTTCCCCAGTGGGGCGAGAGCTCCAGAAGCAGCTGCTTCCTCTATGGCCACAGCCCCATTGCTGTGCTAGGGCCAGGGCTGGACCATCCTCCTCTCTCACCCAGGTCTGACAGACCTTTCCCACTGACTTTCTAAGTTGTCTTTGGCATTTGTGGTTTGAGACGTCTGGAAATCACCATAGCTGTCTATGATTCAGTCTCCTTGTTATTATTTTTTGCTCATGTTTTTGGGCCTTTTTCCTTTTAAATTTCAGCTCTACACCCAGGTAGAAGGGGCACTGCCTCAGGCTTCTTGTGCCAGTGGCTGCAGACCGTAGCTGTTTAGCCAGTACTGCACTGATGTTGCCCTGAGGCCCACTGGAAACTCTTGTATTGGTTACTGCACTGGTGGGGTGGGGTGGGGGATGACTGGTACTGTTGGAGGCTGTAGGGACCTGGTGCTGACCTGGGGTCCTAGTGGTGGTGACTGATATGTGCTGAGGCCTAGTGGACTGTTTCTGCATTTCCTCAAGGCTACACTGAAGCACATGGGGGTCTGGCTGCTGGAAAATGTCTGTTTGCTTAAGCACCTGTAGGGTTGGCATGTAGCTGTTTGCCCAGGGCTGTGCGGAAGTACTTGGAAGTTTGGCCACTAGAGGATGCCTCTTTGCCTGGGGCTACACTAAAGTACATGGTGGTTCTTGGAGCTGGAGTCTGCAGGTTCCCCTGGCTAGGCCAAGACACATGGAAGTCCTGGTGTTGGTGTTTGCTGCTCCACAGCACTGAGACTCAGGATCTCCTGCTGGTTTGCTCAGGTGGGCCTTGCTGCTGGCTTGCTGGGATGCTTTCTGTCCTGAACTGTGCTCCCCTTTTACCTGAGTCAGATGGACCTTTCTTGCCAATCTCTAAGTTTCTTGTGCTAAAAGATTGTTTCACCCCATCTTTTTGCTGGTTCTGCTACCCCAGGATTTGTTTTGGGACATTATTTTATGGTTGTTGGAGGTGAATATAGGAGAGTTACAGAGATTTATTGCTTACTTTGCCATCTTGGCTCCCAGAACTAGTCTCTTCCCTGTGTTTTAAACCACAATCCAGAAGTCTAAATCATTTTCTGAGACATCACTTTCTGTGCTAGACATCCACTTCTCCAAGCAATTTTCCTCTTCTGTGTCCCTAGCCTTCAATGGGCAACAATGAGTAAAATACAATGTGCTCCTGTGATCTTCTCTTCAGTTTATTGCTCAACATTTTGTCAATGTTTTTAATAATATTCTTTAGGTTCCTTCTGGCAACATCATGGGTGCCCACTAGAACTGGGCAGTAATCATTAGAATTGGATAGTAGTCATCTATATTGAAAAGTCTTGGGAGACTCTGTTATATTTTGAATGTATGTCAAAGAAAGATACAGACCAGACCTTCCTGTTTTTATTATCAAGGTGCAAATTGTTACCTCAATACCCCAAACAGGAATTTACCAACCATTACTTTTTTTGGCTTCTTCCCCTGACTTTAATGTTTTTCATCTGGCTTTTGAAGTTCTAGTATATCATTCTTTGGAGAATGAATAGCTTCTTCATATTCAAAGCATCTAGCTCCCTTCTCTTCAAGAAAAAAATCTTCAACTAAGTTGTTTGGGTTTTTTTAGCTCCAAATGTACAGTTGTCCTTTATCTTCCTTTTCTCCTCTGTATGACACTCTTCCACACACTCCCACCTCTTGACAAGGGCTATCTCCCCTCCTCCACCTCAAATCCCTTTTATTTCCTGCTGAAACCTCACTTCCATGTCCTTCAGAAACTCTTCATTATCCCTAACAACATGGAGAGTGGAGAAGCATTTTTAAGTCCCTTCACCTTCTCTTCCAGAAGACAGAGAAGTAAGCCCACACTTGGAGCATAGTAGTAACTACAGGTTACCAGGTCAGAGTTAATCTTAATTAATGGCACAGTTTCCTTTGCCAAGGGACATCCTCCCATAATGGAGCTCATGCTTAGAATATGATCTGTCAGTGTGACCTAGAAACAAACTCCACCAACTCTCTCTCTTCCAAGATAGGAAAGTAGAGCAGGGCCCTTAAGTGCCTCACAAGCAAAGCTGCCTGCTCTGAGAGTAAGGAGATTGTGGTACCATATGCTGCACTTCAGTGCAATGAATATCTTTTAAATAATCAGGTGAATCTGGCATATGTTGGCACTAATTAGAATTGGAAGGGAAGGCTAGGATTGGGGTGAAAGAAAAATAATAAGAGCAATAGAATAAGCACAATTGGGCTATAGCATACAAGAGCTAATGCACAAGAATTCTAAACTCAAAAGTCTAGGGCATGGGATAACTTGCTTTTGAAATGAAAAATTAGTAAGTTCTTCCTACAGGTAAATAGAACTTGGGGAACATTAAGAGAAATAGGGGGCTGAATTGGCCTTTGGAGATTCTGGGTTTAATAATGAAAGAGGTTCAAAATAAAACAGAAGCTTCAGAAATTTTCCAGGGCTAACCTTCCAACCCATCATTGATTAAGGAGTTATGTGCTTAGCACGGTACACCAACGACTGAGAGAGATACTAAAATCTGTAAGAGGTATGATGTGTGATATTACCACATGTAGTATGTCACATGTGGAGTTTACAAGGTAAGAAGGAAACAAGTATTTATTAAGTACTGCTCTGTATCAGGCACTGTGCTAAATATTATCTCATTTGATCCTCACAACAATTCCAGGCAGTAGATGCTATTATTAATTCAATTTACAATCAAGGAGACTGAGGCAGACAGAGGCTAAGTGACTTTCCCAGGGTCATACAGCTCGTCTAGTAAGTATAGGAACCATAATACATGTATGATGTAATACTGTCTCTTTTGAGTATTTCACTTGAACCTTAATTTAAAGGCAGCTAGGTGTCACAGTGGATGGCGTGCTAGACTTAGAATCAGGAAGACCTAAATTCAGATCCTGACTTAAACACTGCCTATTTGTATGACTTTAGACAAGTCATTTAAACTTTATCAGTCTCAGTTTCCCACTCTGAAAAATGAGAATAACAGCACCTACCTCAGCATTGTTGTGAGAATCAAATTAGACAATATACATACAGCATTTTACAAACTTTTAAGTAGTATATAAATACTAGTTGTTATTAGGTAGTAGATATCTAAAATGCTCTTCCAATTTTTTAGTCTTTTGACACTGTCCTATTTATTGCTCTTATCTCATGGAATCACTGAGTTCTGTTTTCCAGGGAGTCCAGTACTTGGGTAAGTTTTCTACTTTCTGCTCTAAGCTCTTTATTTTCTTTCCATTTGTTTTCCTGAAGAGCTCTTAAAATTTCATTTCTAATTTAATTTTTTAATCTTTCTTCATTTCTTCTAGATGCTCTTCAAGTTCTTGTGGCCAAGCCATTCTTTTCTTCAAACTTCTATGTATACTCATTGTTGAATTACTCCCTTCTGTATTTGCTTCTTGGGTTTCTCAACCTATAGTATATCTTCATTGTAGTCAGAGTGTTCCTCCTTATATAGAGACCTATGAAGGCTGGCTCTTTTTCATATTATTGCTCCAAAAGTACATAGTTAACTACTGGCTCTAACTTTGTCTCCACCTCCCCTGGTGCATTCTCTCAGAGTCTTGCTGCCATCATCTTGTACAATTCTAGACTATATTTTTTTTTTACCTTCTTTGTCATTACTTGATATTTTTGTTGGAGTGTTTGATGGGAGAGTTCAGCTCTTCTAGGACTATCTTAACTGGAAGTTCCAACAATTAATTTTGCCAATAAATGAATATTCCAGATATATGGCTTTTCCAGAAAACTAAAACTTAATATCTGAAACACTGAAACTTTTTTTTTAATAAAACAAATTTTTTTAACAGAAATATTCTTCACACTCAGAAAATATTATAGGAAATAGTCAAGGACTGCTGTAAGCTTCCATGTAAAGAGAGAAAAGTAAGTTGAGTGGTCTGTTCTCTTCACCAAGGACTAAGGAATGAACAGCTCTGCTGTTGTTTCTGTCCCCGTGATGCAGTTCCTTTCCTTTACCAGCTGGGGCAGCTAGGTGGCACGGCGGACAGAATAATTAACCTGAAATCGGTTCAAATCCAGCCTCATATATCATCTCGCTCTGTGACCCAGGGCAGTTAACTTAACCTGTCTGCCTTAATTCTCTTAACTGTAAAAATGGAATAATAATAAGACTTCCCTCCCAGACCTGTTTTAAAGATAAAGTGATATAATATTTGTAAAGCACTTTGCAAATTTTAAAGCTCTATGTAACTGCTAGCTAGTTATTATTAGCTAATAATTATTGTTAGTCATCGGAGAAGAGATTGATTTGCCTCAGCACCTTTCATATAAACACTCATTTCCAACTCAGCAGCCAATCAAAATGCTTTCCTTCCTCATTCAGTATGAATGCTCTGAAGTAGAGAGTAGACCCTCTTCCACATCATTAAACACTTCCAGAAGTAGCCTCATCAATTATGCAGCCTCCCCTATGCATGCTCCAAGGACTAGACCCTCATTGGCAAAATGCAATTCCTATTCAGTTGTTTTGTTTAATTCCTATTGTTGTAACAATATTCTGTACGCTATATTTTTCATTAATAATTTATTTATGGGCAGGTGGGTGGTGCAGTGAATAGAGCACCAGCCCTATAATCAGGATGACTCATCTTCCTGATTTCAAATCTGGCCTCAGACACTTACTAGCTGTGTGACCTTGGCAAGTCACTTAACTTGCTTGCCTTAGTTTCTTCATCTGTAAAATGAGCTGGAGAAGGAAGTGGCAAAGCACTCCAGTATCTCTGCCAGGAAAACCCCAAATGAAGTCACAAAGGGTCAGATACAACAGAAAACTACTGAATAAAACAGTACTAATCATAATTTATATAGCACTCTAGGCTTAGAAAGCATTTTCATTACAATGACTATGAGGTAGTACAAGCATTATTATCCCCACTTTATATTATAACCTATCAGGGTGAAGATGGCTGTAATGTCCTGTTTCCCAGCATCTAATTTGCATCAGACTGACAGAAGCACTTTGCAGTTGATAGCTGGGAAACTCTGGACCCCAGAAGTGCTTTGTGATTATTGCACAAATGTGAATGGAGTCTAAAGCTCTGAGAGAGTAAATGACCTACCCATGATCTGAAAGCAGCTGTTAAATGACTGAGGCAGGACTCAAACTCAGGGATCCTGACTCCAGGTTCCAGCACAACCTCCATTATGCCTCACTATCTTTTGGTACAATAACTGACCTTCTCTCACATTCCATAGTTTAAACCCATGACACATGGATAAAACTAAAGATTGTCATGGGCAATCAAGCAACCAAGAATTGGCTATAAAATTAAGATAAATAAGTTCTACACCACCTCACAAAAAAAAAATAAAGTCCATGATCTTTTATGCAGCTATTTTTGCAAGGCCCAGAAACATTTGTAAAACTCCAATTTCCTTATAAGTTTGTAGCTATTTCAGGAGGTTGAGGTTGCCAGATATATGACTACTGAATAAGTAGAAATACATAGATAATAGAGATAATACCAGCTAACATTTATACATTTCTTATATGTTTGCAATGTGCTTTCCATATATTATCTTATTTGATTCTCACAATTCTATGAGGCAGATGCTATTAGCATCTCCATTTTTGTGCTTAATAAATATTTATTGATTAATTGATTTTATAGATGAGGAAATTGAAGTAAACAGAAGATAGTTGGCTTTTCCAGTTACACACAGCTAGTAAGTATCTAGAGTTTGAATCCAGGTCTTCCTGACTTCAAGTTTAATGCTCTAACCACTACACTATGCTCACTTCAGGTTAACATTTGTGTTAACATTTTAGGGGTGTGGAAAGCTTCCACCCACCTACTACCTAAAAATATCTCCTCTGCTCAGTGAGGGTCTTTGAAATTCCACCATTAGAGATGCCTTCATTCGGGCTAATAAGCATCCTATTTGAAAAATGCAAACAATTCTGGAAGAGGTAATGCACTGTTATTAACAACATCTTGGAATAAATTCATTTACTAGTGTAAGGGAATATCCTTTTCCGATTGTGACTATTTTGCAAATTTAAAGTTTAAAAACAAAAGCAAATATAAGACTTGTATATCTGAAAAACTCTAAGAAAATAAGTACAGTATCCTGTTTACTAGCATCTAATTTGAATATGACTGAAAGGGATACTTGAGAGTTTTGTTTTGATTGTTTTGATTTTTACACAAATGTACATTTCCTGATTATGGCTTTGCCAAGAGAAATGAAGATTGTGTTAATCACTATGAGCTACAAATGAGATTTCTCACCAAAACGACTCAGTTTTAGAGCAGGAAAAGGTTTAAAGAATTTCTGAGCTGATTTACTTTTCCCTGCTTTGCCACTAGCAGGTTGCAAGAGCTGGCTGACTCATGACAAACTTTACAACCCTTCTCTGCACTTCCTCCCAGAAGAACTGAGTGGAAATAGAGACTTAATCTCTCTTTGGTTGACAATGGCTTTCTAGAAGGTAGAACTCCCTCAGTGACTAACCAAATTCTTGGCTAAGGGTCTTTGACCTTTCTAAAAACAAACAAAAACCTCACAGCACTATTTAGCATCAAAGATGAGTGAGCAACTCAGAAGAGGAGTGGCCCAACAAAAGAGCTACCCATCCAACACTGACAACAAATCCTTTTTCTTTTTACCTAAGGAAACAAAATGGCACATGTGTTCCCTGTGTATATGCTTCACTAAAATAATACTTTAAGCTTGTGTCCACTCTCCCTGACAGATATACTTTGCCATGGTAATAGAATGTGCCCCAGGTTTATGGGTACAATGTTATGTCATCATTACTCTTGCTTTACCTTCTTTTAATAAATGCCTTAATTAAGAGTTAATAAAAGCAGCAGGCTGATTTCTTAAATGGAAACACACCATCAGGGACTCAGAAGAAGGCTTTCTACAGTGCTAATACTGAGAAAAAGCCATGATATTCAGAAATAAAGACATTACTTAAGAGAGTGAGAATGGAGACCAGATTTCTTCTAATGTAGCCTAAGCAGGCACATTGAGAGTGGGTTAAAGGGCACCAGAAAAGGATAATATAGGCATTGAGGACAAAATTTTCCTACTTCACAATATGCCATAAGGTAAACACTGTATTTATCTGCCCATGGCATCAAGTTAGGCATCATACAAAATAAGCACAGTTCTCAGCGTGGTCCTTGCCCTTTGAAAAATCAGAGGCTGCCCATGCTGAAAATAGATTTAAGAAAGGTTTAAATTATTTAGTGAATGATATATCCACAAGTTATTGAGGTGTTTGGATTTAATATTTTGTTATTACATCAAAGAATTATCTTCTTACATTCACACAAAACATCCCCATTTGGGTTCAGATGCCTGGGGAGTCTGGGAGGGGTTATTATCAATATAGGATCCAGAAGACAATCAATGAGGTATTGGGGGTAGGATCTGAGAAAAGATTCAGAGAATGGAACTAGATGGTAATAAAGAAGAGAATGGTGAAAAAATGGTAAAGGAATATGAGAAGGGAGAAAAGGGAATTTACTTTAATAAACTGTAGAGTCCCTTCCAAGTCTAAAATCCAATGAGCCTAAGAAGAAATAAGGGAAATTATAGAACCTGAAGGTTTCTGGTGATCCATACTGAACTGGAAGATTCAGAATAAATTTGCTAGACTTGATGGAAAACCAGTCTCTAGGGGACACGGCTAATTCAGGAATTTGGTTTGCTTGACTATTCACATTCGTTATGAGTTCTTTTTTGTTTCCCCAGTTGGGACAACAGAAATGGAAAGGGAAAAATTACTTTTGTTGATTCAAAAAATATATATAATTTTAAAACAACAACAAAAAGGACAACCAATCTCTGATAGAATTAGATTTAAAGCTGGGAAAGTTAGAGATAGTCTAGTCTAGTCCTCTCATTTTACAGGTGAGGGAGCTAAAAGATCATGAACTATGTCATATGAGGACATGCACCAGGAGGAAGTGGCAAAGCTGGGATCTAAATCCAGGGGTGCTATGCTACCTCTAGCCTGAAAAATGAGGGAGGGAGGTAATGACAGCAAAGACAATTTCCTTTGACTGGGTCATTATATCCTGACCTCTCCTAATTGTGCTCCATGAAGCCTAATTGAAAACTGTTTGCAGATCTGAAAAGAATCCTTACACCCCACAATAAGCCACCAAGAATAATTAAGTTCCCCTTTGGTCCTTTTCCCAACATTGGAGAATGATAATCAGGTCTGTAGTACATGTGGTCATAATTACATTTTCTTAAGGCAGCAAGTCTGGGGTCCAGGCCGTACGTGACTGAGAGCCAGTCACTCAGACTCAGCCCATGTATTCCTGGTGGCTGAGTCCACAACCTCAGCTGTGCCATCCCCACCCCCAATACTCCAATCATGGATTAGCAGGGACACAACCAGACCGTACAGAAACTACAAAGACCAGAACTGGGCAATTTATCAACTCCTGCTCCATTGTAATCGAGGGGAAATGTGTTGTGGCTAATGTGTTGCTTTCAAATCAAATCACTTCTCAAAAGCCTCAGAGGCTGAAAAAGGACTTGGATGAGGGACCTTGGTGTAGAAGAGATGAGTCTAGATGGTTTGCCAACACATAACTAGATATCCAGTCTTTTCTGCCAGGGTTAGCAATGCTGGGAAATGGGAGACAGGAAGAGGGGAACAAGGGAAAGGTGTCCCATAAACAGAATTTCCCAGTTTGGGTCAGATCAATTTACACACCCTCTTGTTGCCTCCAACAAAAGAGTAATACTTTGGGGAAAAAATAATTTTATAACTTTAAGTTAAAGTTAAGCACAAAGGGGATCCTCAAGTATTTCACCTTACACAGTAGGCATAGACATTCAATAAATATTTGTTGATTGGCTTGTTGACTAAGAGGAGGGAGCCTCAGAATAAGAATCAGAAAAACAAGCAACCAACAAACATTTTTAACATGACTACCTATTATGTGACTGGAGATTAAAAGATAAAAATAAGACAATCCCTCCCCTCAAAGAGCTTACATTTTCTAGAGAAAGCATGTGCTCATATAAGTAGATACAAAATGTACCCAAAGGAAATACAAAGTATAGCGATGGGGGGATACTGAGGGGGTTGGAGAATGGGATAAATCAGAAGGGTGTTATGTAGGAGATGGTACTTAAAGGTTGATTCTAAGAGGTATGGGTAGACAGCCAGTTAGGCATAAAGGCTAAATTGCCTTATACAAAGGCATAGAGAGTAGGTAGATGGAGGAGGAAGAGTGAATGAGCTAGTTTCACTGGAGGGTAGAGAATGTAAGAGGGAGTCATGTGTGATCACCCTAAACATATAGTCTACAGTCAAATTACAAAGGTCTTTCAAAGCCAGAGGAGTATACATTTTATCCTAGAGGCAATGGGGAGCCATTGAATCTTCTTGATCAGGGGAGTAACATAGTCATACCTAGATCTACCACTTACTGTGCAAGTCACAAACTCAATTTTCTCATCTGTAAAACAGGACAGTAACACCTGACATGACCTCACAGGTAGTAGTGAGTATCAAATGAGAGAATACATATGAAAGTTCTTTAAGATTATCAATCAATTAACCAAGAAACATAAAATGTTTACTATGTGTCAGACCAAAGCAGCTAGATGGCTCAGTGAATAGCCTGCTGAGTCTAGAGTCAGGAAAACCTAAGTTCAAATTCAGTCTCAGATACATATTAGCTGTGTGACCTTGGGCAAGTCATTTAACCTCTATTTGCCTTAATCTACTGGAGAAGGCGAACCTCTCCAGTATCTTTGCCAAGAAAACCCCATGGACAGTGTGGTTCTCAAACTTATGAAGAGTTGGACACAACTAAACAATAATATGTACTGAGCCCTGTGCTGGGTGCCAAGGATGCAAAGACAAAAATGAAATAGCCTCTACCCTCAGTGAGCTTACAATGTGTTTAGGGAAACAATATTTAGGGCAGTGTAATTATTATTAGATGTGTTCCATAATTGAAGAAACTTTCAATGCCTATTCAATGCTTTCAATGCCTATATCTGCTGTGGATGATCTCTAAGAAAATAGGTCAAGGATAACCATTTTCTATTGGAAAGATTTCTGGGAGAGGAATCTGGAGACCTTGGCTCTTCTACTAACTAGCAATATGCCCTCGGAGCCCTTACTTTACCACTCTGTGCCCCAATTTCCTCATCTGCAAAATGAGAGGGTTGAAGCAGATGATCTCTGAGATTTCTTCCTCTATGCTTTAGGTAGAAAAACAATCATTAAGTCCTTCTAATCTCTCTAGGATTCATCAGTAAAATGGAAAGAATAATCCCTGTCTTCCCTCCCTGCAATTTTACAAGGATACTCTAGGTATGACACTGGGGCCCTGCTTTCTGCATTCCTACCTCCCTAAACATAGCAAAAAACAGGCTGGCAAGTCCCCAGGGATGAAAAAGAGATTGTGGAAGGAGAGTGCATCCTCCCTCAGGGAATATGTTGCTAACACCCTCTCAAACCATTAGGAGTAATTGGAGAAATACAATTACTATCTCCCATTAATGCAAGTAATTTCAAATCAAACTATATTATTTGACAGGATTTTAGCTCTGGAATCAGACCAATCCCCATATAGCCTTTTTAAAATTCAGAACTGGAAGAGTGATCTCATGGATTGAGTTAGTTCTTTGAAGCCTGTGCTCCCAAGGAAGGAAGGAAGGAAGAAAGGAAAGAAAGAAGGAAGGAAGGAAGGAAGGAGGGAGGGAGGGAAAAGGCATAAATGACTCATAAGAGCAGAAAGTGTTAGCCCTAACAGAAATATTTGCAATTAACCGGGTTCACAAACCCCACCTCCAAAACTACCCCTTTTCTTTATTTCTGTAGAGTACACCACTGTCCTTCCAGTCACCCAGATTCACATCCTCCAGTCTTTATATCTGAACAGCTGGCAAGTCTTTGTCAATTCTACCCCTACCACACCACCTGCAATTCTCCCCTTCTTTCCTCTCATATCACAATCACCCTAGTTCAGGGCTTCATCACCTCAAGCCTATACTATTGCAATAGTCTACCAACTGATCCCTCTTCTTCAGGTCTCTGCCCTCCCAAATCTATGCTCCACAAAGCTGGGAGGGAAAGGGAACAATAAATGTCACAATATGCTAAGATCTTGACAAATATTATCTTACAGTTGAGAAAAACGAGGCAAACAGAGGGGAAGTAACTTGCCCAGGGTCACCCAGATAGTAAGTGTCTGAGGCTGAATTTGAACTCAAGTTTTCCTGACTCCAGCCCAGCCCTTTATCTACTGTGTCACCTAGCTGCATCTAAAATATTTATTGAATTCCTCAAGCACAGGTCTAAACATGTAACTGTATTGCTGAAAAATCTTCAGAAACTGCCTTTTGACTCTAGTATAAAATGGCATTTAGCACCCTCCACAAGCTAGTCCCAACTTACCACATTTCCTGGATTATTACAGTGCTTCTCTTCACAGGTTCTATGTTCCAGCTATTCCTGATATAGGCAGCTAGGCTGCTCAGTGGTTAGACTGCTGGACCTGGAGTGAAGAAGACCTGAATTCAAATATGACCTCACATGCTCACTAGCTCTGTGACCCTGGGCAAGTCACTTGAATCCTGCCTTGATTTCCACATCTGTAAAATGAGGATAATAATAGCATCTGCTTCCCAGGGTTGTTGTAAGGATAAAATTAGATAAGCACTATATAAATGCTTGCTTTTATAATGAGGAAGATGAAGAGGAGTTATTCTGTGCCTGTAACCAGGGTGCCCCTACACCTAGAATGTTCTCCCACCTCACCTCTGCCTCTAACTCTAACTCTCTCCAAAGTCCAGCTCAAGTGCCACCTTCTAAATGAGGCTTTTCCTCTTCTCCTTAAAGGTTTGTGGCCTCCCCCAAATGACTTTGCAGTTACTTTGTATGTATCTTGTATTTACCTACATTTGAACATTTCCCAGACCCCTCTCCCACAAAAGAATGTAAGGTCCTTGAAGACAAGGTATGTTTCATTTTTGTCTTTGTATTGCCAGCACCTGGAACAAAGCCAGGCACATACAGGCTTAATAAATGCTTTGTTGATTGATCGTTGATTGCTAAAGGCCTTAAATTATGCAGCCTCAATAATGGAATTTCAGGCACCAGCTAAGACTTAGCTGCTAAGTAATGAAGGGGCAGGGTGGGGAGAGGGGAAGAGGTGTAGGGGAGTGGAAAAGGGGACCAGAGCATTCCCAGAATTCCTAAAATCACCCCACATCTGAGATGACCAAGTTCACCTATGTGTCAGGCAGATCTGGTTCCTATGAGAAGGGCAGAGCTATTAGTCAAAAGCAACTTGTTCCCAGTGTTTTCAATAGGAAGACTTTCCATTCAGTGGTAATTAATTAGTGTTCTGTCCTCCTATGGCCCCTATTTGCTACTGAGAGATCAAATGATTTCCTGGGACTTTGATCTTCCTTTTCTGCCCAGCAGTTGGGAGTGGATACACAGGCCATAGTCACTAACCTCTTCTGGCTGATGATGATTGGAATGTAATTCAATTGGATCTCTTCAGCATCTCAGAATAAAGCCAGCAATTTGCAGCATGCCCTGGAACAAGACCACTGGAACTTTTAAGCTGTGTTTTGAATGGTATAAAGCTGAGGCTTTGCATATAGTCCCAGAACCTTCAAATGATCCTTCCTTAAAGGGATCTTTAATACAAGATCTGTTCTTCCTTCCCCTTTCACCTCAGAGATATCCATTCATATCCTACTACTGAGGCCAAGGAGGACACTCAAATCTCCATTTTATAGTTGAAGAAACCTCGTTGAGGCAGTAGCATGTGGTACTAACCTCTTAGGATGGAACAAAGCAGTTGGTGAGCTGACATCAAACTATTTTTAAGATGTATGACAAATATTTCTCCATGTCTTCTCTGTTAGATGTATATTTTTAAATTTTTTTAAAATTTATTTTATCTTAATTTATGGAATAAAACAAACAATTCCATAATATGGTATAATAAAAAAGATTATTGCACATGAAACTTCATATCTATTATGTATAACTTGTTATTCTTTTTAAATATATAAAAGTTATCATGTAAATTTCTTTTTTTTCTTTTCTCCCCCACCCCACCCTAGAGATGGCTACCATTAGATAAAAACAGATATAGATGTAAAATTATTCTATACATATTTCTATTTATCAGTTCTTTCTGTGGATATAGATAGCGCCTTTCTTCATGTCTTTTATAGTTAATTTTGGTATTTATAATAATCAAAATTACTTATTTATCCAAAGTCATTCTTAAAACAATATTGCTGTTACTGTATACAATGTTCTCTTGGTTCTGCTTATTTCACTCTTCATTATTTTGTGCAAGTCTTTCCATGTTTTTCTAAGATCACCCATATTGTTTCTATTAGATGTATATTTTAGAGTACCTTGGATTGACTGAGATATGAACTAATTTATAGGTTTATATATAAATATCCAAGTATCCCGGGGTTACAGTGCTGGACTTCAGTCAGGAAGACTTGAGTTTGAATCTTGACCCAGAAGCTTAACTAGCTGTATGACCTTAGGCAATTCTCATAACTTCTCTAAGCCTCCGTTTCCCAGTTTGAAAAATGAGGACAATAATAGCAACTACCTCACAGGGTTATTTGTAAGGATCAAATAAGATAACATATGTAAGATACTTTACAAACATATGTGTGTATTAACTATCATTAAGGGAAAGATGGGGAGGGGGAGGAAAGGTTAGGGAAAAGAATAAGTATATATATAAAAAAAGAATAAGTATCTAGCACATACTATGCTAAGCACTTTTACAAATATTATTTAATTTGATTCTCAAAGCAACCCTTTGAAACAGGTGCTATTGTTATACCCCTGTTATACAAGGGAAACCAGAAGTTAAGTGACTTTTCCTGGGTCACACAGTTAGTAAGTTTCTGAGGATGAATTTGAACTCAGGTCTTCCTAAGTCCAGGCCCCATGCTCTATCCACTGTTCTTCCATCTGCCATCATCATCATAATCAATTCAATTTACCTTCTAACATAGTAATTCAAGTTATTCTGGGATGCAACATCTACTTGACTGAAGTTTGAGGAATTTGGGAGTACAAGCTATATTCAGCTGGGTAGATAACAAATCAATTTAATATAGCTTGGATCTCCAAATCAAGGCAGCTAGGTGGCACCAAGAGCACCAACACAAAGATTTGAGTTCAAATTTGACCTCAGACATTTTCTAACTGTGTGACCCTGGACAAGTCACTTAATGCCTCAGTTTGCCTCAGTTTCCTCACCCGTAAAATGAGCGGGAAAAGGAAATGGCAAACCACTCCAGTATCTTTGCCAAGAAAACCCTAAATGGGGTCATGAAGTATCAGACACAACTGAATGACAACAAAATAATAAGTCCTCAGCTTTGCCACAGAATTCAGCCTAGCACGGTCTAGCACCCAAGTCTGACTTTGCTAGTTCCAATCTATTTCCCCCTCATCTAGACCAGTTGTGTCAAACTCAAATGAAAACAGGAGGTGTACATAAGGAACCCTGCACTGAGGTAGAAAACCACATAGTACCATTTTCTATATTCTATTGTATTTTTATTCATTTTGTTAAATACTTCCCAATTACATTTTAATTTGGCTCAGTCCACACTTGGGAATTTGACACTCTGATCTAGACTGTTTTTTGATCTTTGGTTTTGTTGGGGCTTTTTTTGTTTGTTTTTGTTTTTTGCTTTTTGGTGAGGTATTTGGGGTTAAGTGACTTGCCCAGGGTCACACAGCTAGTAAGTATCATGTGTCTGAGGTCAGATTTGAACTGAGGTCTTGACTCCAAGGCTGGAGCTCTATCTATTGTGCCACCTAGCTGCCCCTAGACTGTTTTTTAATCTTATTTCTTGGGGGTATAGAGGATACTAATTTCACAATGAGTCAGAATTCAGTGAGAAAAACAAAACTATGATGACAGGTATCTACAAGCCAGAGAATCAGTGTTTCAGGGAAGGACATGTGATTCAAGAAACCATGATTTGTCATAACAAGGAAAGAGAACAGATTCATTCAATGAAAAAGAAATTTAAGAGAGTCATTAAAAACTAGAGTGAGTACAAGAGAGGCTGAGGGTGTAGTTGCTTGTGGAATTAAGTCCAAGTCTTAAAAAAAATACATAAATATATACATATGAAAATAAAAATACATATAATTACCATTTATATCCTACTTTAGGGATTTCAAAGTGCTTTACATTCAGTATCTTAACTGGTCCTCACATTTTACAGATGAGGAAACTGAGGCTGAGAGAGGTTAACAGGATCACTCAACAGGAAATGTGTGAGGCAGGATTTGAACTCATCTCCCTGACTCAAGGTCCAGTGATCCACCAAACCACTTAGCTGCCTCAGTGAGACAAAGATATGATTCTTTCTTGTGGAGATTATCTTCATTAGGAAAAGGATGGGCTGGTCAAAGGGCTTGGAAACACAAAAATCAACCAGCTCAGGGTGCAGGATGGTGTGGAAAAAGTAATTTCAAACTGAAACCCGTGACTGGACCTGGAGGGCAACTAAAAAAGACCTAGAACCCCCAATTTTTTGTCAGAAGATAAATTGAATTTATTAACTATATCAATAAATGTGAATATTTGAATAGAACAGGAATAAAAACATCATTATGCTACTTATAAGAAAAAATGTTTAGTGCAAATATACATAGCTAAATCAAGGTAGAGGAGGTTGGTTTTTCTTTCCATTATGAATATTCTGATTATGCATGAGAGAGAGACACACAGAGAAAACTCCAACATGCATTACATTTCTCTGTATTATCTCTGGTATGAATACTGACTTTTCTTCCATCTGCTGGCAAACAGGCCCAGACACCATCTAGAAGTGCCTGGAGGACCTGGTGAGATTTGATGCCCACCAGGACTTAGTTTTCCCCCAACCTTTCAGCCAATAGCCCATTTTCTTTTCCCTTCCTTTTGAAACCCTGAAGCCCCATGCCCTCCCAAAAAGAACCTAGACTAACCTCTGCACTTTGGCTCTCAGAACCACTTCCCTATTCCTAATGGTGATGGGCAGACCTTTTGGAGTAGATAATTGATGGTGAAATTGTCAAAGACTGACTGTGGACCCCAGGATCACAGTAGAAAAAAAGAATCCCTATCATGAGGAAAGTTCTTTATATGTGACATCTCATTTGATCCTAACAACAGCCCTGTGAGGTAGGTACTATTAATATCCCCATTTTACAAATGAGGAGAATGAGGCAGATTAAGTGACTTGTACACACAACTAGTAAGAGGCTAAAGCAGGATTTGAACACTGCTGTTCCTGTCCATTGCTCTATTCACTATACCAGCCAGCAGGGGGAAAAAAAAAGAAAGAAAACAATGATTCTCAAAGTCATTTTAAGTGACCATGCATTTCCTTTCCACCTCCAATCTATTGCACTCTTTCTGTGATTTACAACGATGCCAGATAAGCATATGGTGTTTTCCTAAGGGTATAGACACATTTCATCTAATTATGAGTCCCAATAATGCACCAAGAGTTAGACCATCATTGTCAAGTCCACACACGTACAGGGTTGGTGCACATGAGCATGCAGTCCTCTACAATATGTGCAGGGATTGCCAAGTTCCACAACACTAAACAAACTCTGATTCCAAGGAAGTCTATGAAACTCAAGGAGATGAGCGTAGTATTAATGAAGTTCATCCCACCCCATTCAAATTTTACCCAAGTAAACATAGCTAGCATTGTCACTTAAACTGGTTGTCTCTGTAAGTATGCTGAGAATCATTTTATGAAAACAAAACAATTCAGGACATATGACCATGAATACCATGTCCCTGGGATTTGATTGGATCATCACAGGGATAGATTTGGACCTGTGCTTCCATTGGTATGAGTGCTCAGCTGAGGAAAACCCCTTTACCATGTGGATCAACATGTTTCTCTGCCTCTTCTCTGCCTACTCTGCCCAACACTCTGCCTTAAAGAGCTGTCTTTAAAAAAAAGAGCTGCCTAGAGCACTGAGAGATGAAGAAACTTTCCCAGGGTCACATACTTAGTAGATATAAGAGGCAAGCCTTGAACCCAGACCTTCCTAGCTCTGATACCAGCTCTGAGACCAATACACCACCCTGCCTCTCATCACAGGATTATATATTCATAATTGTTAAGGGTCCATAGAGATCATCTGATCAAATATCTTCATTTTGAGGATTAGGCAGGATTAGTAGTATAAAGCAGGCTCTGACCATCCCATGGAGACCTCAGAAGAAATCTCAGTGATTCCTCAATAGAATCTATATGGATTAGTCTGCTTGAGACTTGGATGATATTGCTGTCATGATTTTAAATTCTTGAGAGAAGATGCTGACATGTCAAAGGAGAGCACTAAACAGGCCACCAGATCTCGAGAACATGTTGGAGAAAATGACCTATGTTGGCAAAATGAAAAAAGATTTGTACTATCTCCAGCATCCTTACTAAACTAGCTCATATTTGGAGAGATTGGTATTACGGTGTGAGAGAGTCAAAAAGCAAATGGCCAATAAAGCTTCAAGAAACTTAAGCTACTCATCTTTCGTCATATGGCCAGTATGTGTCAGAGGCAAGACTTGAATGGAGATCTTCCTAACCCCACACCCCTGCCTCTCAATGTACAATAGGCACATTGTATACAGGGTATCCTTCTAATTTGTATTGTGTGCACCCCTATTGGCTACACATCTGGAAAAGGTTGTTAGATGCTCCTGTGATATGTTTGTGTTCCCTTTACAACTGTGCTGCAGGAAAGACAGAGGGTAATACCCAAGAAGGGATTTAAATGGTGATGTTGGGTCTTGTGAATCTGGCTTGAGAGCTCATTCTCTATGACTAAGAATAACCATCATTTAAGTGATCATCAAACCATCATTACTGGGGAAGATAAACAAATAGTCAGAATCTCTATGATTTCCATGACACCAGGAGGTTGAGAGTAAGTGGTGAAAGAATGGAGGGTAAAGAAATGAAGAATGTTCATCCTGTGACTCCCTCACACAAAATGTGCAAATCCCACCCACCCCCCATCCTGAGGCATAGTGATTGACTGGACCTACAGTACAATCTAGATTATCAGGTCATTTTAGTCTCTGCCCAATGTTGTAGACTGACACAGAGATAATGCTTGGATGACTCTCCTAGTGAGGGGGACATGATTGTGAAGATAACTCATACCCTATACCCCCACTTCCAGCCCAGCTGACATGAATAAGGAGCTTGTGCCAAGCTAAGGCTGGAGGGTGAGTCATCCAGGGTGCTGCCATTTCTCCTCTGAATAAAAGGAATGGCCAGATGCCTAACCAGAAGCATAGCCTGGAGCCAATAATGTGACCAAGTGCCAGAGGCAAGCCAACCATGTCAGAATGAGAGGATAGATGTCTGTATCCACTTCTCTGACCTTGAGGAGAGGAAATAGAAGAGAAATTAGTGTGAAAGAGAGGCTGTTAGATCATCCAAAAGTACAGGGACTGCTCACTGCTGTGAGGCAAAAGAGCTGCTATGTTTCCTAGAACTCAAACCAAAGTGTCCAGCTATGACAAAAAGCTCATTTGTCTCTCCTTATCCACATAAAATCCCCATTGTCAGTGACCATTAGAAATAACAGATAGCAGAGAAAAGAATCAGAGGGAGAAAGAACAGTCAAAGAACAATGTGGTACAGTTGGATGAACTTTGACTCTAGAGTTCAGGGTTCAAATCCTACCTGTAATGTATGGTCTGAGTGATCTAAGGAAAGCCACTTAGCCAGCTTAGCCTTGCTTTCCTTATCTGTAAAATGCAGCAATTCGACTAGATAGCCCCTGAGGTCTCTTTCAGTTCTGAATCTATAATTCTTTAAAACCATAACCATCCAAAAGAGAAACCAATCACAGAATTAAAAGGGAACTCAAAAGTCATTTGATTCACCTAAACAGAAAAAATATATATATATATATATGTATAATAAAACCCTTCTAGTATCCCTAGAAGTTGTCACTCAACCTCTTCTTAAAGTCTTCCAGAGAAGAAGGAAGGATGATATTGCCTATCCCACTTTTAAACAGCTCCAATTATTGTTTTCCTTACATCAGGCCCTAATTTGCCTCTTTTCATCTCCTATTCAATGCTCCCCCTTCTCTCCTATGAGGTCAAACAAAACAAGTTTATAGAACCTCTCTGCCTCATAAATGCCTTTCATTGAACTGATCCTCTTCTGCCATTGTCTCCACTCCTTTTACTATCCTAGTCACTCTCTTGCTAGACTTGTTTCAGTTTATCAACTCCTTTCCTAGAATGTGGGTCACAGAACTGAACATAATATTCCAACTAAGATCTGATCAGGCCAGAGTGAAGCTGGGTTAACCCTGTCTCTATTCTGGATACAATGTGCCTATTGTACATTGAGAGGCAGGCTGGCCTTGGGGTCATGAAAATCTCCATTCAGGTCCTGCCTCCAACACAGGCTGGCCATGTGATCCATACATTTTTCAGTACTTCAGGCAATTTTTTAAGAAAGTTACAGATCTGAACTAGTGTAAAGGAATTTCAATACCAGAAGTTCGCCATATTGATAAAGTCATAGGTTCAGAGCAAAAGAAAGATCCCATTAGGAGGCTATTAGGTTCTTATGGACACATTCATATTGTGTACACATTCATATTGACCTTGTGGTCCATCAAATCCTCAGATCATTTCCCCTTGAATTGTCTAACTACATTTCCCCTAACCTGTATTTCCATAGTTGGTATACTGAACCCAAATATAGGACCATATGTCTAGAGGCAGAAGGGTCCTAAGAAGCTAGGTGTTTCAGTGGATAGAGCTGGCCCCAGAGTGAGGAAACACTAAATTCAAATCTGGCCCAAAACTACTGACCTAAACTTTCTAGCTCTGTGACCCTAAGCAAGACACTTAACCTCTGATGACGTCAGTGGGGGATAATTATAAATAGCACTTACCTTCAAAGGTTGTTGTAAGGATCAAATGGGGTAACATTTGTGAAGTATTTGAGATAATATTTGTGAAGTATCTAGCACATAGTAGGAACTATGTAAATGTTAATTATTATCATTATTATTATCATTTATTAATCATCTAGTCCAACACCTTCATTTTTCAGATGAGGAAACTGAGGTCTAGATAAATGAAAATTAAATGCCCAAGTAGCAGAGCCAGAATTTGAACCCAAGTTCTCTGACTCCAAATCCAGTGTCACTTTCCCCATTTTATTTCCCTTCCCCCATTAAATTTAACCTTATTCCATTTTGCCTAAAGAGGTAGTATGATTGGGTGACCTAGCAGTTGGAAGATCTGAGTTCATCTTCCCTCTAAAGTTCACTGGCTGTGTGGCTCCAGGCAAGTAACTTAACCTCTCAGTGCTCCCAGGCAATTCTTTAAGACTCTTAGTTGCAAAACAGTTGGTAATCTGCATTGATAGGAGTTTCATCACCAGCAATTACCTACACTAGGGAAAATACAGAATGTGACCAAAAACAGGGTAGGGGGGAGCTTATTATTTTAGCTCAACCACATCCATTTGGATCCTGGTTTTCAACCATGTATTAGCAATCCCTCCAAAGTTTATATCTGCATCATGCCATCCTGTATCTTCACCCAACCTAAATAGATTAAAAATATTGAAGAGATCAGAACCAAGGACAGATCCTAGGAACTCAGTGACTGTTTTGTTTCCATATTTTTTCAGGGAAAACACTCCTAAAAGAACTAAAACAGTAGTATCAGATTTTTTTTAGCTAGACAGGTTTTTAAAATATCTTAGTAAATGCCAAACCAGAAGGTCTAGGGTAAAAACGGAGAACCTCTCTCTTCAAGTGCACAGTGGGGAAAAAATCAAGGGTTACAGAGAAGTAGAAACTAACTCCATAGTGACAGTTAAGATACATATAAGCAATATACACAATGACTGCCACAATGAAATAGAAAGAACAGCAACAACAAAGCAATTGAAACTCAGTGCTGTGAAATTATAATGATCAAGCTTGGCCCGAAGAAGAGATATGAGAAGACATCTCCCCAACTTCTTTGCAGAAGTAGGGAACCATAGTTGTGCATCATTACAGATAATGTCAGACTTTTAAAAATATATGTTAATTTTGAGGGACTTTGTTTCTTCTTTTTTCCTTTTTTTTCAAAAAAAATCTTTATTAGAGGGAATCAATCTCAGGAAGGGATAAGGGAAGAATGCATTGGGAAATGTAGGTAATATTAAAAACATAAGCTACCAATAAAATTATTATAAAAAGATTTACAGACTTAAAATCACCACAATAAGTAATAAAGCTAAGGCAAATGTTGATATTTCAGTTTTACAGCTAAGAAAACAAGACACAGAGAGGTTAAGTGACTTCTCTAGCATCACACATATGGTTAAATGTTAGATCCAGCCTTGGTGTCCAAGACCACTGTTATTTCCAGGACAACATGCTACCTCATAGGTTATTTGCAACTTAATTTATTTTGTTTTGAATACTCACCTTAGCTTTAAATTAGCATCAAATAATACATAATTTTATTCAATAAATAAAACAAATGTTTTTAATATATTCAATTCCCTATTATGGTTAGCTAAGAATGGGGTAGGGAGAAAAGGCAAGAAGAAGGGATAAGAAAAATAATCAAATAGAAAGGTAAAATAAAGAGACAGCTTAAGTAGATGGGAGGGGCAATAGCCACAGGCAAGAAAAGGGAGAAGGAGGGAGGGAGGGAGAAAAAGATAGAGAGAGAGAGAGAGAGAGAGAGAGAGAGAGGAAGGAAGGAAGGGAGAGAAAGAAAGAGGGCAAGAGAAGAAGAGGGAGAGGAAGGGAGAGGATTTATTAAATGTTTACTACATGCCATGCATTGTGCTGAGCACTGGGGATACTACTACAAGCCAGCAATACAATCCTTGAGGAGTTCACATTCTAGTGGGGAAAGATAACACATAAAAAGAAGCTGAAAAGAGGGAGATAGGGTTACACCCATAGGGGTATGGCATGAAGCAGCCTTGAAAATGGTATAGAGACCTGAGACTCAGCAAGATAAGAAGAGTGACCAGGGATAGAAAGCAGTTTACCCTTAAGGAGGAGGTCGACATGATGGTCCCAGTAGAGGAGCTATGGCTTAGAGCCAACTGGGAAATGGGAAAAGAGGGAAGTAGAAATAAGCAGCAGGATATGCATAGATAGAGGATGGGAGAGGAATAAGAGAAAAGGTCAGTAGATTCTGAATAGATAGACAAACCATCAGTCATGGCCTGGGCCAGGGCTTCTCTACCTTTTCCGTATCAGGGAGCCCTTTGGATCCTTTTTCAGGATAATATTTTTAATGCCTGAAAGTTAGCATTTAATCTATCTCTCAAATCACAACAACAATAACAAAAAGTCTGACATTATCTGTAGTGATCTACAACCACTTCTGCAAAGAAGTTGATGAGGATGTTTTCTCATATCTCTTTATTGGGGTCAAGCTTGAAACTTAAATGCTTCATCATAGGATGCCAAAGGAAATCAATCATATTGAAATATGATTATCAAAATGTTTTTTAAACCACTAGCTCAAGATTAAGAACCCCTGTTCCTAGAGACTACTTGAGGTCTGAATTTCTGAGTATTATTGCCTCTTATAGTTGTCCTTATAAATACCAATTAGTTGATTTACCACTGTTCATAACCCTTTATCCTTTAACATTCAAAGCTTCAGGTCTGAGCAGGATTTTCACAAAATGGTTTCAATATGCTGCAGTAGCAGTAATAGAACAATCCATATCTCCCCCCCCCAAAACAAGCCCTACACTTTCATAATCCCATGTCTTTAGGTTTACACAAGAGCCCTCTCTCCATCTCCTTTCCATCCTTTAATGCCTAACTCAAATGTTGCCCTCTTCAGTAAGCTTTTCCTTATTCCCTTGACTCTTAAGGGCTTTCCCCTCCAACTTTACAAAGGACTTTGTTCTAAAACTCTCTAAGGAACTTACCAAGTAATATTTTTATTTCATTTTGTTGGGTTTTCTTTTCCAATAAAAAGCATTTATTTACTCATTGGCCATGTCCAAAATTGTACCTCTCATTCTTGAGTCTATTACCTCTTTGTCAGTAGGTGGGTAGCACATGCTTCATCCTCAGTCCTCTGAAATCCTGAATGTTCATTGTGTTGATCAGCATTCTTAAGTCTTTCAGAACTGTTTTATAACTTTCCATATGGGTTTCTTATCCTTCTACAAAACTGAAAGTTCTTTGTGGGCAGGACCAAATATTATCTCAATTTAGCAACTCCCTGAATAAGTCTGGTGCTCTATGTATGATATATAGCTAATAAATGGTTGGCATACCACAATAGGGGCTGGATTGAATTAGTCTGTAGGTTGTCCAAAGGGTCTGGATCAGAAGTATCAGGATAAAATCATTTTAGTCTGACCATTCTCACCAAACTCATTTCTGATTTCATATGTGACAGCAATATCTATTCCACTGAAGCTGTTACAAAGCTTAGTTCTGTTCCACCTTCATGCTTCATACTTTCCTCTTAGAATGCCATCTCTCTTCCTCTCTGCCAATCCACATTCCACAACTCAAGTCCCAACCCCAAGCTGTTTTTTTATTAACCTTGCACCCTCTTTCTCACTCCACAATATTAATGGGGGGGGGGGCAGAGCCAAGATGGCGGAGTGAAAGCAGTGACTTGCTTGAGCTCTCCCTCAAACCCCTCCAAATACCTGTAAAAAACTGGCTCCAAACAAATTCTAAAGCAGCAGAACCCACAAAAAGACAGCAGAACCCACAAAAAGACAGAGTGAACAAATTTCCAGCCCAAGACAACCTGGATGGTTGATCAGAAAGGTATATCGCGCTGGGTGGGGAGAGGAGCACAGTTCGGCGTGGGCGTGCAGGCCACGGCGAACCTGGAGCAGGCCTCAGAGGACTGAATCGCGGGGAGCTGTGGCAGTTTCCAGACTTCTCAACCCACGATCACCAAAGACAACTTAGCAGGTCAGTGGGAAAAAGCTGGGACTGTGGTGAGAGAGAAGCTAGGTCTCAGCCGCCCCAAGGGCAGTGGCTGCCTCCTGAGCTTCAGGTCCCCAGACTGAGGGGGAATCAAGTGGTTGATCAGAAGGGGATTGCAAGGATCTCTTTGCCAGTGCTGAGGCAGGAATCTCTTGCTTTGTCTGTGCTTAGATCTAGGTCACAGTTCTGAGGGGCAGTCCTGGTATGGTGGAGCTTGTTGTGGAGGTGGAGAGGAAACACCTCACTCCTTATCATAGCACCTTGGAAGAACTGAAAATTTACAGGTCCCTACAAGTATCTCTGAAAACAGTTGTACAAACCCCCAAAGCTTGGGACAGTACATTCTCCACATTGGAAGCTCTTACTAAACTCTTACCTAAACAAAGAGTTTAAAACACAATATTAATCTGCAAGCACTTGCATCTTTATAATTATTCTTAATTCTTTTCTACATCTGCATGTTATAGAAGCAGTGGGTCATCAGAGAAAGAAGTGGAATCAGCAAGGAGTTGGGTTCAGATATCACCTTGGGTTCATGTGAACTGCTTAAATTCTCTGAGCCTCAGTTTCTTCATCTATAAAATAGGGCAGTAAAACCTGGAGTGCCTACATAAGAAGATTACTGCCAGCCAGTCAGAAAGTATTAAACCTTTCCTATGTGCCAGGCACTGTGCAAAACACTGTGAATAAAAATAGAAGCAAAAAGAGAGACAGTCCATGCCATACAGGAGATAGCATTCTAATGAGGGAAGACAGCACATAAAGAGAAGCTGAAAATTGAGAGGAAAAGGGAGAAGGTACCATGATAATGGCATAGCAGAGAAAGAAATCCAGAGAATAAGGACCAGAGACCAAAGAGGAATGAAAGTGTGAGTATGGTTGTCCTTGACCCTTCCTTAAAATGGAGGGTCTGTGAGTAATTGACCAACCAGGATAAGTGGAAGGTAATCTCAGAGGGAAGGTACTAGCAGCAGGGATACTGGGAAAGTCCTCTTGCAAAGATCCTCTTGAATGAGAATCAACTGAGATCATATCTGGAAAGTGTCATATAAATGTCAGCTGTGATTATTTCTTAGAGACTTAGAGACTATCCTGCTATGGGTTAAGAAGGACGGTCAACCCAAAGTGGGAACTCAAGCAGTACTGTTGGTCAAGTGGCAAGCTCCAGAACATAGGATACATGTGCATTGCCTGTGATGGCTATTATTATGTTGACAAAAATATCATAGTAACTCACAGACCACTTCTGGCTATTTTACAGACCCATCAAAAACTATTTCTCGTCTATGTCAATATAGGAAAAACTAAAGTCCAGCTACTTTCAACAGTCTAATCTAGAAAGCACCCATTAAGCCTCTTCTACGGGCTCTCTTAACTCTGGGAAGTTGTTGTTCATCCTTCATTCTGGAAGAGAACCAATGACATCAGCACAGTGATGTCTTAACTTGTGAGTGAATTTGGATTTCAGCAAGGCAGAACTATGCAGTCATCAGCCTCACTCTCTCCTCCAGAGTCATCAGAGTCCAGTGGCAAGACATAGGTTAAGATGACTGGCTATTGCCCTAGATCAGGCCTGCACAACCTGCAGCCCAGGTCACTTACAGCCTGTGGGCATGCCAAAGGACTTCAGGTGGCCCTCGAAAAACGTAGAGGATGTTTTCCTCTACATTTTTTGAGGGCCACCCGAAATCATTTGATGGGCAACAGGTTGTACAGGCCTGCCCTAGATGTAGTGGGAGACTTTGGCCTTTTTAAGCAAAGGTCTTTCCCAGGTCTCAGTTTGGCCAAGACAACGCCCATTCAGTAATTAAAGGTTCGGTAATAATTGAGGCAAAAGATGCCTAGTTTGCCTTTGTAAAAGAATAAATTTGGGAGGGGAAGACCCTCTGGGAAGTACTAATGTATTAAAAGGAGAAACTAAGTAGGGTGTGGTATCTCAGGAACAAACTGGAAAAAATATCCTGATGTTGCTGAAGTGGGGGCTAGAGAAATAAATAGCACAACAGTTAAAACTTCAGAGGCCCTAACCACATCTGGGTAAGGGGGAAAATAAAGACAAAACCAAAAGAACGGGTTCTTCTCTCAAGGTGCCTATAGTCTTCTGTGGGGGGTTACAACATGTAGAGTGGTAGAGATGTGATAAACAGAGGAAAGAAAGCCACTAACTACCAGAGGATCAGGAAAAGCTTTCCATAGAGGAAAGGCTTTGCAGGGAATTAAGCATTCTAAGAAGTGAAAATGAGAAGGGAATGCATTCCAGGCCTGTTTAAAGGCAAAGAGGCAGAAGTAAGAGTCTGGGGAACACTGAGAAGGTCAAAGTTGCTCCTACTCAAAACCACTTCAAAGCCATTGGCTTGGAGCTCAGTGCTCTATTCATTCATCAGCCTGGTCTCACAGGCTGCTTTAGAGCTCTGAGTTCAAGTCAGAGGAAGAGCATCTGGCCTGTTCACCTAAGACTGGTTTCTGTTCTCCTATATTTGTCTGTTGTTGTTGTTGATTCAAAAGAAAGGAAGGTAAGAATAGATAGGAAAACACCCCACTGAAAAACCATCTCCTTCTTTAACTTAACTTTTAAGGATGTTGCTTGGGTTACCCAAGGTATTGATGCCTGTTTCTTGCCAAACTGAACAGAATCATGCCCAACAATGAAATGTATTTGGATCATTTGTTTAAAACCTCTAACAAATTCAATTCTTAAAGTGTCTTTTAGGATAAAGACTTTGCAATACATCCATCATACTGAAATTATTAGTGAAGGCTTTCCCAAGAGGCAGTTTTACTTAGCAAACATGAGTGTTGTACCCCTGCCCAAGAGTTAGAATATCAAACCTCCTGAATGTTTCTTGTCCAGAAATTCCTGAAGCTGATGAAAGTGGCCTAAATGGTTCCCTTTGGTAGCAACATTGGCTTCTCCTCTGGCTGTTCTTTAGCCAAAAACAAGCTTATTCATGGTCAGAATTGAAAGGCACCCTGTCCAAAAATATCTCTTTTATCCATGTTCAATCAATCAATAAACATTTATTAAGTGCCTATGAAATTCCAGGCACTGTGCTAAACTGGGGATATAAAAAAAGAGATAAAAGACAGTCCCTATCCTCAGGGAGTTTACAATCCAACAGTGAAGGAGACATTATACAATATCTGAAGATCTACCTTTAGAGATTCATATCTTTGTGGTTTCTGCTTTCAAAATAAATACACAGTCACAGGAGGATAATACATTAGACTTGGCCACATTTTTGTTGTTGTTCAGTCATTCAGTCCTGTCAGGCTCTTTGTGACCCTGTGGACCATACTGTTCCGGGAGTTTTCTTGACAGAGATACTGGCGGGGTTTGCTATTTCCTTCTCCAGCTGCCCTTGGTCACATTAGTGAACACTAAATGATAATTCATTATTTAGTGATTCTTTTGTTTTCTGTGTGTCAATCTGTTTTTTCTGACCAGACTGTAAACTCCTTGAGATCAGAAATTTCTCTTTTTTTTTTTAGATTTCTGTACCCCATTTCCTATATTTCTTATTTGCCAGTTGCATGTGAAAACATTTTTTTAAACATGTGTTTTTAAAACTTTGGGTTCCAAATGTTCTCTCTTCCTCCCTCCCCACCCACCCTCATTGAAAAGGCAAGCAACTCAATATAGGCTATACATGTGCAGTTATGCAAAACACTTCCATAGTAGACATGCTGTGAAAAACTGACTCTATTTCCCTTAATCCAATCCTGCCCCCCCATTTATTCTATTCTTTCTTTTGACCCTGTCCCTCCTCAGAAGTATTTGCTTCTGATTACCCCCTTTCCCAATCTTCCCTCCTCTCTATCATCCCCCTACTCTCTTGTTCCCCTTCCCCTCCTATTTTCCCATAGGGTAAGACAGATTTCCATACCCAGTTGAGTGTGTATGTTATTTCCTCCTTAAGTCAAATCCTACGAGAATAAGATTCACTCATTCCCTCTCACCTTCCCCTGTTTCGCCTCCACTGTAAGAGCCTTTTCTTTTCTGGTTTTATGTGAGATAATTTACCCCATTCAACCTTTCCCTTTCTCCTTCTCCTAGTATAATCCTTTCTCACCCCTTAATTTTATTCTCCAGATATGACCCCTTCATCTTCAACTCACCCTGTGCCCTCTATCTATCTACCTACCTATCTATCTATCTATCTATCTATCTATCTATCTATCTATCTATCTATATACATACATATAATTTTTTCTCTTCAACTACCCTAACACTGACAAAGGTCTCATGAGTTACAAATATCATCTTTCCATGCAGGAATGTAAACAGTTCAACCTTAATAAGTCCCTTATGATTTCTCTTTCCTGATTACCTCTTCATGTTCCACTTGAGCCTTGTATTGGAAAGTCAAATTTTCTATTCAGCTCTGGTCTTTTCATCAAGAATGCTTGAAAGTCCTCTATTTCACTGAATGACCATTTTTCCCCTGAAGAATTATACTCAGTTTTGCTGGGTAGGTGATTCTTGGTTGTAATCCTATCTCCTTTGCCCTCCGGAATATTATATTCCATGCCCTGCGGTCCCTTACTGTAGAAGCTGTTAAATCTTGTGTTATCTTGATTGTGTTTCCACAATACTTGAATTGTTTCTTTCTGGCTGCTTGTAATATTTTCTCCTTGACCTGGGAACTCTGAAATTTGACTACAATATTCCTAGTTTTCCTTTGGGGATCTCTTTTGGGAGGAGATCGGTGGATTCTTTCAATTTCTATTTTGCCCTCTGGTTCTAAAATATCAGGGCAGTTTTCCTTGATCATTTCTTGAAAGATGATGTCTAGGCTTTTTTTTTGATCATGGCTTTCAGATAGTCCCATAAATTTTAAATTCTCTCTCCCGGATCTGTTTTCCAGGTCAGTTGTTTTTCCAATGAGATACTTCACATTGTTTTCTAATTTTTCATTCTTTTGGATTTGTTTTACAGTGTCTTGATTTCTCATAAAGTCACTAGCTTCCAATTTCTCCAATCTAATTTTTAAGGAAGTAATTTCTTCAGTAATCTTTTGAATCACCTTTTCCATTTGTCTAATTTTGCTATTTAGGGCATTCTTCTCTTCATTGGCTTTTTGGACCTCTTTTGCCATTTGGGTTAGGCTATTTTTTAAGGTGTTATTTTCTTCAGTATTTTTCTGGGTCTCCTTTAGCAAGCTGTTAACTTGCTTTTCATGATTTTCTTTCATCACTCTCATTTCTCTTTCCAGTTTTTCCTCTACTTCTCTTACTTGCTTCTCAAAATCCTTGTTGAGCTCTTCCAAGGCCTGGGACTGATTCATATTTTTCTTGGAGGCTTTGGATGTAGGAGCTTTGACTTTTTTTTCTTCTTCTGGTTGTATGTTTTAATCTTCTTTATCACCAAAGTAAGATAATATAATCTGACTCTTTTTGTGCTGCTTGCTCATGATCCTGGTCAATTACTTGAGTTTTAAACTCTTTGTTAAGGTAAGAGTCTGTTTCCAGTGTGGAGAATGTACTGTCCCAAACTTTGGGGGTTTGTACAACTATTTTCAGAGATACTTGTAGGGACCTGTAAATTTTCAGTTCTTCCAAGGTGCTATGATAAGGAGCGAGGTGTTTCCTCTCCACCTCCACAACAAGCTCCACCATACCAGGACTGCCCCTCAGAACTGTGACCCAGATCTAAGCACAGACAAAGCAAGAGATTCCTGCCTCAGCACTGGCAAAGAGATCCTTACAATCCCCTTCTGATCAACCACTTGATTCCCCCTCAGTCTGGGGGCCCAAAGCTCAGGAGGCAGTCGCTGCCCTGGGGGGCGGCTGAACCTAGCTTCTTCTCTCATCGCTGTCACAGACTTTTCCCACTGACCTTCTAAGTTGTCTTTGGCATTCGTGGGTTGAGAAGTCTGGAAACTGCCACAGCTCCCTGCGATTCAGTCCTCTGAGGCCTGCTCCAGGTTCACGGTGGCCTGCACGCCCACGCCAAACTGCGCTCCTCTCCTCGCCCAGCACGATATATCTTTCTGATCAACCATCCAGGTTGTCTTGGGCTGGAAATTTGTTTTACTCTGTTTTTTTGTGGGTTCTGCTGCTTTAGAATTTGTTTAGAGCCATTTTTTATAGGTATTTGGAGGGGTTTGAGGGAGAGCTCAAGCAAGTCACTACTTTCCCTCTGCCATCTTGGCTCCGCCCCGAGATCAGAAATTTCATATTGAGGCTTTTTCCTTATGACCCATGGGGCTTAACACAGTGTTGCACAAAGCAGGTGAGCAATATACATTTATTCACTAATAGGTTATTACCTATTGTTGTATCCTCTGTGTGAAGTTGCCATGCTGCCTAATAATTTTATCTTGAAACCCAATGTTTTCAGTAAAACCTTTCCTAATATTATAGAATGATACCTTGTTACTCAAATGTATTTGTGTTCTCATTATACTGTTTAAATAAATAATAAAGGGGCAGCTAGGTGGTACAGTGGATAGAGTCCCAGCCTGAAGTCAAGAGGACCTGAGTTCAAATTTGGCCTCAGACCAAACACTTGACACATACTAGCTGTGTGACCTTGGGCAAGTCACTTAACCCTGATTGCCTCACTAAAAATAAATAAATAAATAAATGAATAATAATGTTCATCCTCCATTTATCCCACACGATTCAATCCCCACTGCATTATCATGATAATTTGGAAATAAGTCCCCTTGAAATGGACAGGAGTGTGCACCTTTCTGGAGGTTATTCAAGCATTTTGCCACTGGTTCTGGGCCAGCTCCAGGTTATGGCCTTCATCCTGTACCCTCAAGATAGGTGGAAATGGGGAAGAACTGGGTAGGGAGAAGTGCTGCTAGTCATCAGGCTTACACTTGCCCCAGGGACTAACTTGGTCAAATATGCTCAGCTTCCCTTTCCAAAGGATCTTTAAAAACCCTCCATTAGACAATTTGGGTGTGTGTGCTGCCCTTCCTCCAGAGTTCCTCTTTATTCAACTAGCTGAAATTTTCATCTAGCTCTCATATTTTTGAACTCCCTCCTTAGGTTCAAAATAAATTTTCCCAGTGCTATGCTGTCAGAGAACTAGGTATGTACAAGTTGGTGCCAAATAGTGGACTTGGAGTCAGGAAAACTTGAGTTTAAATCCTTCAGATGCTTAGTAGTTATGGAACCCTGGGCCCCAGACTGCTTAAGCTGTTAGCTTCAGTTTCTTCATCTAAATGAGGGATAATGATAGTACCTACTTCATAGGGTTGTTGTAAGGATCAAATAAGATAATATATGTAAAGCATTTTGCAAATGTTAAAGCACTATACAAGTGCTGGAGTTTGGGGGCTTGGGGTGTTTTGTTGGGAGGGTTGTTTTATTTTGGCTTGGTTTTTCTGAGACTGAGTCTCTCTATCTGACCTCGGCTGGATGTGCAACAACCACTGATGGACCTGATCCCACTGCTGATTAGCATGGAAGTTTTGACCTATTCTATTTGACCTGGTCCATTTTTACCATTCCACAGGTAGCCAGATTACCTGACTCTCCTCAACCCCTGTACCCCTACCCCAGTCACCATATTTGTGATAGAGTTAGTTCAGACAATTAGCTTTTAGCCCTACTACCTTTCAGAATTTCTGGTCTCAGGAATTTATATGCCTTGGCCATCATTATTATTATTTTAAGAGAAGGAAAGGAGGGGGGAAAATAGTAGGGAAAGGGCACCAAAGTTAACCTTAGTTTCTTGCTTCTGGACATTATGTTGTAAAGACCTATAAGGCAGAAAATAACATACAATATAATCTTCAAAATATCATAAGAATCAAAATAAAGCTGGAGTGACCTGTTGATGTGAAAAACAGATAGCATTTCAGAGCTAATTTCACTGTGAAATCAAACATCATGAAACCAAACATCATATTGCTGTTTAAACTGTTTTTTTGAAGTAGATATTTCTTACAACTGTCCATGAGTACACACGCACCCACAACAAGAACATCTGGCTCTCCCATCATCCATTTGACGTTGGCCAAGTTCCTTTCCCTCCATGGTCTTCACTTTCCTCATCTATAAAATTTAGGAGTTGGACTAAATGGTCCTTAATGTTCCCATCCACCTCTAAATCCTAAAATCCTGTAATCCTGCAATTTTATGGGGTCTGGTGATACCCACTCACAACCATGTCAATATTTAGAAGAGGATTTCTATGAAAACTCCTATTCCATAAGTTTTTCCCACCTGGGATACTGTGAATATTTTGGGGGAAGGTATAGCAACAATTATTTATGCATTACTCATGGGCCATGGGTCTCTGGTTCATTATGACCCTATTCAGAGTAAAACTCTAGGGAAAATCTCTAAAACAAAGCTTAGGCATGACTCATATCTAAAATCTCCCCAAATGGGATTGACAGAGTTCCTTCTAGAAAAGCTACTCAATATATAAAATAGTAGATATTATGTTAATCTCTTATTTTGCACCAGAACCTATACTAAGTCTACGAGATAGCTATTTATTTACTCTACCAAATAAGAAACACAAAGCACAGACACAAAAAAAATGCATATTAAAGACATTTTGAATTATGAAAATGTCTTGAAATAATGCAAGATAAAGACATTTTATGGGACTCCTGAATAGGTATTTTCTTTCACCTTAAATATACATTCTCTAAATAAAACACTCAAGGTCCCTATCTTCTGGCCAGCCATCCTCTTGCAAGCATTCATCTCCTCCTCTAAGAAGGGTGGAGTTGCTAGGACCTCCTCCTACTGGACAAACAGTATCCAAGTAAATGCTTCTGGACCTCTCAAGCTGACAAAATAGTCACAAAAGATGGAAACCTCATCTTTCAGCATCATTATTCTGTCACCTGTGTTCAGAGAAAGAAATGCAAAGCAGAAGAGTCAGGGACTTTAAATCCCATTTCAGGCTCATCTGGGCAAGCATAAGCCATCTTCATGTAGCCCTCATAGGTGTTGCTGGGAATGGGAAAGGAAGAATGATTCTTCTCCCCACCCCAGAAGTCTAAGAAAGAGTTAGCATTGGTTATGTCCCAATGAAAAGGCCACCTCAAAAGAAAGAAAATAGAAGTAGTGACCCAAAAAGCAGGTGGCTCTTTACTGAATTTTATTAAATTTCCAGAAGATTTAGCTTTTTGAAGGTGAATCTGGGTTCTCATAAGTTTACATGGATTAGTTTGCCAGTGTCCCTGTTCTTGGGGACTGATGAATTGAAAAGAGTACTAGCTCTGGAGTCAGGGAGATCCAGGTTCTAATTTTGTCCTGATATTTATTACCTGCGTGATCTTGGAGAAGTCACTTAAGCACCTTGGCCAGCTCTTCCTGGCTCAGTTACCAGTCCTTTTTGGAATGTTTCCCCCATCCTCTCCATCATGGGGACTAACGGATAGGGGCCACAGAATGTGTTCCTCTCCATGGAGCTGTTGTGGTTTGGGTTGTTGGGAACTCTGAAATGTAAGGGTACAGGGTGAGTCTGTCTGGAAAGAATTCAATCATTCAAGCCTTCTTTCAGTCAAAGTAGTGAGGTTTATTATAATGCCAGTAGGAACACGCAGAAATTCCTACTGAGTCTGCAAATTTGATGAGGATAGGACTGATACTTAGAAACGAAAAAAGGGGGAAAGTGGCAGGTGAAAAGATCTTATGGGATTAAGGAGTAGCCTGGGGTGGGCCAGGAGCAGACAATGAAAGGAGTTAAGTGGTCAGAGAGCCACAGTAAAAGGTGTCTTTAAAGGATTATTGAATATCTAGGTGGGCTGGGATGGGCCAGATGCCTCAGGTGAACAGCCAGTGATCTGAGCTGCTGAAATGTGTGGGAAAGTTCAGGTACTGGGCTGCTTTCAAAGTCTTTTCCTTTTAGGAGTCCAAGTCCTATCACCTCACCAGAGCCAAAGAGTATATCCTGTGAAAAATGATTTTTAATAATCATCATTTTGGAGATTCAGAGCTTTTCCCCAGCCCCCTTCTTCCAAAGTTTAGTTTCTGTTTCAGAAGGACATTACTGATGTGAAAAATAATTTCTCTTGGTAATCTGTATTTTGTAGACTCAAAGCTCCACCCTGCCAGCCTTCTGTACAAAATTGTTCAGAAGGACATCTCTGATAAGGAGATTGCATTCAATCTTCTTATCTTGGTCAAAATCCAACCCAGGCCAAAACTGATTTTATCCTACTAGGTTTGGGTGGAGGCAGACTTCCAAGACTAGGGATGGTATTTCCTTTGATGGTGATATTGGCCCTTTTGGACTGAGTGATCTAAGGAACCCACCCACCTCCTAGTATGTCAATCAATCACGGTTGATTGGCACCTACTCTTCAAAAGACATATAATACTGTACCCCAAAATCCCAAACTGATTTAGTTCTGAACTGGCCCCCTTATGGGGGCCCAGTTTTGGACTGAATTTTTATGCAATGCATGTCAAGTCACTTTGAGA
The DNA here is from genome assembly GCF_900497805.2 of Vombatus ursinus. Lineage (NCBI taxonomy): Eukaryota > Metazoa > Chordata > Mammalia > Diprotodontia > Vombatidae > Vombatus > Vombatus ursinus. The sequence goes on from NW_020954585.1 coordinate 9,457,515, forward strand.
AATTAAACTGCGTACATATACACCCCAATTTCATTTGTCTCTTTCTTAGAGCAATATTTGATTCAAATTGGGATTTGTGGGGTTCATGGGGTTCAAGGTTCACAGTGACAATGAGATTGCATTGAGTCTCCTTATCCTGGTCAAACCCCAACCCAAACTCGGAAATAACTTTATCTAAGGTAGGGAGGACTATTCTGTTCTCCTCAGGCTTACGTGAAGATAGATTCTTACCAAACTTTTTCTCCTTTTCTACTTCCTTATCCAGAAACCAACCAGTGTGGGAAATCTTTCTTAAAGATTTACTCAGGCCAAGATCTAGTCAGACAGTAAAAGAAACTCTAAGTTTGGGCTTATAGGTGTATTACTGCTCATTGTGTTTACTCAGACAGGTCTGGGAAAATGTTGATTCTCCCTATAGTGTGATATGGAAATTGACTTCTCTTTGACCAAGATTTAGGTGACCTAAGTTACATAACCCAAGACCCTCATTTTAATATAACCCACCTCCCAGTGCGTTAACCAATCAGAGTTGATTGGCACCCCTTGGGAACACCTACTCTTCAAAGGACATATAAGCTATGTATCCCAACCCCAGGATGGGCTCTAATACTGCAATTCCAATACTGCAGCTCCAAGTGCATGTCTGTCAGCTTGAAGAGAAAATTGGGGGAAATTTTTATGAACAGTTTTTTAGGTAACAGCTTCATATCTCAAATATATAAAGAATTCTGTCAGATCTATAAGAATATTAATCACTCTCCAATTGACAAATGGTCAAAGGATATGAACAGGCAGTTTTCCAATGAAGAAATCTAAACAAGTCATATATGGCTAGAGCTGGAAGGGACCACAGATGCCATCTAGTCCAAGCCCTTCATTTTATAGATGAGAAAACTAAATCCCAAGGCAATTAAGTGACTTGTCCAAGTCACACAGGTAATAAGCAGTAGGGACAAGCCTTGAACTGGAGTCTATGATTCCAGAACCTGGGTGCCACCAGCAACTGGGTGGCACTGGGAGTGGTGGAGTCGGGAAGACTTGAGTTCAGCTCCAACCTCAGACATTTACTAGCTGTGTGACACTGTAATTTAATCTCTCTTTGCCTCAGTTTCCTCAACTATAAAATGTCGATAATAATTGTACCTACCTCATGAGGTTGTTGTGTGGATCAAATGAGATAACTTTTTTTAGTGCTTAGTACAATGCCTAGAACATAGTAGGTGCTTAATGAATGCTTATTGACTAACTGCAAAATAGGGATAATACTAACACCTATGTCCACAGGGCTACTGTGAAAATAAAATGAGACGTTTTTTGTAAAGCACTTAGCACAGTGCCTGGCACATAGTAGGTACTATATAAATTCTTATTCCCTTCCCTTTCCCAACTGCACCAAAATGCCTCCTCAAGAACAGGGATGTTGGCAAACCGGTCCTCATAAATTCATGAAATCCAACTTTGTCCTCAAAAATCTGAGTCTTCTGGAAATTTAATAAAAGTCAGTAAAAGGAATAGAAAAGTCTAGTTTCCCAAAAAAGTTCTTATTTGGGGGTCCTAAAGGTAGATGAGCTTGTATTTATAGACCGTGCATTTGTATTTATAGACCTTCATAATCCTGGGTGTTTGCAGTATGGGTTTTTTTCCTTCCTTGGTAAATACTTCAATACATCTCTGTCTCACTTGATATAGAGTCCTATTGACTTATATAATTCAGGAATAATTAACTTTTTATCAATACTCTCAGTAATTTCATGGCTGTCATAATTACTTCTAATGGAACATCATTTATTTGCATGAATTACGGCTTTTTGCATAAATTCTTAATCAAGTGGGTCTGTATGTGCAAAGTAAACATAGGATATCCATCAGAAAGGATGTATCTGAGTAAGGAGCCTGAGGCTTGTTCATCATTAACAATTAATCATTGGGTTTCATAGGAGCAGTAAATATGGGCTTCCAAAAGCATGGGATGTGGCACATATTGCAAGCAAATAATTTGCCATCCCAGCTGTACATGATTCACTTCTTGTGCCTTAGAAGGGGTCATGCCAATACACCTCCCTCCTCCTATTACTTAAACTAATACAACATGGTTTCTACTCACCACGTACACCTATCCCTCCCCCCAACCCCATCATCACATTCTTATAACTCTCCATTTATCAACAAACTTCTAGAGAAAGAAATTTCTCTCTTATGAGAGTTGACTTTTAAATCATGCCAACATCAGCAGAAGGATCCCTTCCAATAAATACATACTCACCAACTTCTCTGAAGTGTGTTGAAATGATGGAAACCAATGGTTCAACTCTAAAATGATCCCTGGAGAAGATGGCTTGTAGTGAGGCCAGGTTTTCCCTCTGACTAAGCTAAACATCAAGAAGATATTACTTACTCTGGGGGATGCACAAAATCTTTTATCCCAAGTTGATAAATTTTTGTTGTTCTACTATACCAAAAAAAAAATGTTAACTGGTACATTTATCTTTAAAATTGAATGTTTCATTAGGTACTTAACATTAAACATCAATTCAAACAACTAGACATAGTAACTATTTAAAATTAAATTACATAACTGGTATATTATTAACTGGTATACTGGTGGGCTAAGAGTTTGTGCATCCCTTAGATGCACTTTACTCATACTTAATAATTGGCTTACTCCATAGAGGATTTGGCTTTATCATCACCTTGTTTCTCCAATCATCATTTAAGAATTGAACCCTCTGAGCCAGAAGGACCCAAGTTCAAATCTTTTGTTGGACACTTACTAGCTATATGACCCTAAGCAAGTCACTTAACCCTGTTTGCCTCAGTTCTTCATCTGTAAAATGAGCTGGAGAAGGAAATGGCAAGCCATTCCAGTATTTTTGCCAAGAAAACCTCAAAATGGGGTCACTGAGCATTGGACACAACCGAATTGACTGAACAACAATGAGCCAGGTACTGTTGCAGGTACAAAGACAAAAACAAAGCAGTCTTTGCCCACAGGAAGCTTATATTGTATTGTCAGGGGGTGGAAAGAACAACATGAACAGATAAACATAAAATATTACAGAATAATTTCAGAGGAAGAGGCACTGTCAAATGAGGGCAGGAGAAATCGGATAGTGGGGACACTTGAATTCTGAAACAAACAAGGGATTTCACAAGGAAGCTATGAGATAAGGAAATGCATTTCAGGCCTAGAGGGGGCAGTCTTTGCAGATGCATTTGGCCATGATAGAGCTCGACAAATTGTTTTGGAGGTGTTTATCCAGTGCTGTCAATGGATTTCCACTGATCTCCACAGTCTCTCATTTGGCTGGTCCCTTTAGTGGTCAAGATGACTGGCCAGGGTTAAATGTACCATCTGTGGCTATGACTCAGAGAAAAGCCCACATCAGTCATCTTCTAATCAAGGAAGCTAAGCAATTGATGAGAGTTAATGCTCCTCCCAGAGTGATCAATTCATATCTATAAGGCAGCTCACTGACCAATGGATGTGTAATGTCATTATGATGGACAGAAATTAGCTGTGATCTAAACATTAAAGAGATTCACACAAAATAATATGGCAGCAGTAGCTACAACTAACCAGCTAGAAGAAATGAGGTTATAGATTTTCTCTGAGACCTTCCCAAGTGCAGCAGAACCACATTATAATTCAGTTATTCTGCTCAGATACTGAATAAAATGATTCCATTCTTTTGTGACATTTCAAAGGGATATGGCAGATAGGTAAAACATTCCTACCACCAATCAGATCTGCAGAAATACCAAAAATTTATTATGAAGAGAAATTGTTTGAAATGAGAATTCACCTGAGCTCAAATTTCATGGATGTCAAAGTCTCAGTGAGCAGCCCTCATCACTCTGGAAGCTTTTTGGAAGATCAATGGGCCCAGAACTACCTTTATTCCAAGTTAAGAAGATAGTTCCCTACTAGGAAGGCAACATGGTGGTTTAATCCAAAGGACCTGAGTTTGAATCCTTGCTACCTTTGTGACATTGAGAAAGTCATTTCAACCTATATGCATCTTAGTAATCTCACCAGGAAAATGAGGAGGGGTAGACTAGACAACTTCTAAGGTCACTTCTAGACCTATGGTTCTACGGTTTGATTTGAGGGACCTCAAAATTACCTTGCATTTATTTTGCATATAACTATATGCATACATGTTGTCTCCCCTTATAGATTATAAGCTCCTTAGAAGCAGAGACTCTATGATTTTTGCTTTTGCATCTCAGTGTCTGACACATAGTAGATACTTAATAAATGCTCGTCAGATTGATTGAATGATTAACTTGTAGAAAGCCCATCATTTACTACCTGTGTGACTTTGGGCAAATTATTTAACCTTTCAGATCCTCAGTTTTGATTTTCATTGTTGTTGTTTTTTAATCTATATGGTAATGGGGGAACTGGTCAATGAGGACCCAGTCCTGGCAGAACTCTGCTTACTACCAAATGATGTTGCGGTTTTGTTGAGCTCACCTCTGGAAATGCATGGTGACACAGAAAGAAGAACCCTGGCTCTCCTCTTCAGGAGACTGTCTCACTTAGATTATGAACTCCTTGAGGACAGCATTGGCTTTTGCCTTTCTTGGTATCTCCAGGGCTTAGCACAATATCTGGTACATAGTAGGCCCTTAATAAATATTTATTGATTACTTCCTGTACACTTGCTCTGTGTTGAAGAAAAGTGTTTTAATTAGCTGCTAAGCCAAAATTGAATGTATTCCCAAAAGGCACTAACCAGACAAGTCACCTGTGTCTCACTCAGGCAGTTCAAGTGAAGAGGAAGAAATGCACATGGTGCTTACATTACTCCGTCCCTGACATGTCTATTCTTTGGTGCTCTTAAGTGAAGGCATATTGGAGATGGAATTGTAATACTGTAAATTGTAAGATTGCAAATCTCCATCACTGGAAGTCCAGTGATGAGAGTTCAAGGGAGAGACTGCTCTGACTCGCAGGCAAGCTGTGTAAGGTGCCAGCATGGCCCAAAGAGTCACCTGTGCAATAGTCTAAGCTACTCAGGAAGCAGCATTACACATAAAATAAGGGAGTCAAACCAAATGGCCTCTCAGGTCCCTTCCAGCTCTAAATCCACAATTCATTCCATTTTCACCACATCTCCCCTATCCAGTGACAATGGGACTCCTTCTTATTCTTCACATAACACTTATACCAGGGATTTTCAGGGGCTATCTCCCAGGACTGGAATCTTTTTCTCTCCAGGCTTCCCTGGCTTCCTTCTCAGCTAAATCCCATCTTCTGCAAAAAGCCTTTTTCAACCTCCTTTAATGTTAGTTAGTGCCTTCCCTCTGAGATTACTTCCAGTTTACCCTGTATCTTGTATATACAGGTTGTTGGGTTTGTTTTTTTCTTTTTTTGCATATTGTCTCCCCATTAGGTCTTTGAAGGCAGAGATCATTTTTGTCATCCTTTGTACCCTAGGTGCTAAGCACAGTCCTGGTGCACAATTGACACTTAATAAATGCCTATTGAGACTGACCCATCCAAACCATCTGTGTGTTTGTTCATGTTCAAACATACACATTGTTTTAAATCCAACCACAATGCCTGAAAAGCCCAGTATCCATTCCTTTAGATTCAGGGATTAAAGGATAGTCTCGGTTAAAAAGCAAATCTTTACTACACATCTATTATCAACCATCAACAATACCACTTGAACTCATTTAGTCAGACTAATTTAGTTTAGTTATTCTCTAGCAGAGATCAAAACCTTCAGGGAATGGGACATAATACAAGTAACTTCTAAAAGGGAGGAGAGAGTGGTGCTGGGTATGAGAGAGAAGGCAGGGAATAAAAGGATAGTCAAAATCTGGAACATGGGGCAATCCCTGACTTCTATGGGGCAATGGGTGCAGTTGGGGAAAAGGTGACCCAGAAAGCAGTAGGAAGAAATGGATAGAACAGCCTTAAAAACTAACTTTTTCTCCTTCCCAATTTGTGGAGGGCCAGCTCTACAAAGGCCTCATGGGGCAATTTAATTTCCACAAAAACATGCCTCATTTAATTTCCATCGAAATTTGCCTTGGTAATTAGTCTCTGCAGAGCTTCTAAGATCTTGCCTATGGAATTTTGATCAAAGATTTCCAAATCCTTTGCTTTTAGCTTATATATAAGAATTGCTTCTTTTACATATGTCCTGTTAACTTCTCTTTCCACACCTTGCCCCAGTACAAGGGGCAAGGGCAGGGGCTATTTCTTTTTTCTTTTTTTTTTTTTCATTTTTATCTTTGCATATTCTATGCCCAACACAAAGTAGGTACTTACTAAGGCTTGTTGATTGATTTCGACACTGAGGCAAGGGTTTTGGCCATGTTCTCTTCCCTTCCCTTATGGTTATGTTGTAGCCTAGGGATCTTGGGAACCCCAAAATGCAAGGGCAAAGGGCACAGGTCTGCTTTGAAAGAATCTGACCACTTAGGCCTTCTTTCAGTCTAAGCAGTTTATTAAAACACCAGTTGGAAGGGGCAGCTAGGTGGCACAGTGGATAGAGCACCCGGCCCTGGAGTTAGGAGGACCTGAGTTCAAATCTGGCCTCAGATGCATAATACTTCCTAGCTATGTGATTCTGGGCAAGTCACTTAACCCCAATTGCCTCACTAAAAATAAATAAATAAATAAATAAATAAATAACCACCAGTTGGAGTGGGCAAGATTCCTAGTGAATCTACACATTTGGTAGGGACATGACTGACTTTTTTATAGGGAAAAAGATTGTGGGAAAATCAAGAAGTGGCAAGTAGCCTAGAGTGGTCTCGAGGTAACAGACAATGAAGGTCTGGGCTGGGTCAAAGTTAAAAGAAAATGGAGGGTTGGGCTGGGTCAGGGCCACAATAAAAGGACAGTTGAAAAAAGTATTGAGTATCTAGATGGGGATGTGTGGGAAAGTTCAGGAGCTGGGTTGCGTTTTTGGGTGGTCTAGGTCCCATACCCTGGTAGTTCTAACAGGGCACTGTCCAGAAATGACATGGTTATCTTGATTAATGTTCATCAACAGAAGCTCCCACTAGGCATTTACTATCCCCCTCCGCTTTCAGGGAATCCTAAAGTCTTAGATCTAGCTCTGGAAAGCACCATAAAAGCCTTTGAATCCAACTCTTTCATTTCACATAAGAGGAAACTAAGAGCCAAGAAGGTTAAATGGCTTTCCCAAGGTAATATAGATAGTAAATATCAGGTGTAGGATTCAAATTCATGTTTTGCAACTCAAGAACCAGGACTCTTTTCACTGTACTCCCTTAGAGTCCTTCTTCTGGAATCCTCTGTACCTTTCATGAAAGCTGCTCATGTCTCAGGGTAGGTAGACCACATTGGTCTTCATTCAACCAGTCACCATTCACTGATGAATTTCCTGCCTACAAATTCTCTCTACCACTCTCCTCAGTTATCATCGCCTAGTTTATGCTATCCTTAGATTTTCTTTCCAGGTATAGATTCCTGTTCTCCCTAATTATTATCTGTCCTAAAGATGGGACACAATCTCCAAAAGGTCCAATTCTTGCTCATAATGGAAATAATTAATAATAATAATGGTAGCTAGGTTTTATATAGAGCTTTAACTTTTATCAAATGTTTTACGTGTTAACTCATTTGATTCTCACAATAACCCATTCACTTTTGTTGGACCATTTTATCTTTTAGCCTCCTTCCAGGTATAACATTCTCTAATAATAATAGCTAATATTTATGTAACACTTCCCTTGTGCCAGGCATCGTGCTAAGCACCTTACAATTATTATCTCATTTCATTCTCACACAACCTTGAGAGATAGGTCCTATTATTATCCCCATTTTATAGATGTGGAAACTGAGACAGAGGTTAAATGACTTGCCCAGGATCACACAGGTAGCACATGTATGAGATTGGATTTGACCTCATATCTTCCTGACATTAGGCCTGGTGCTCTATCTACTGTGCCACCTAGTTGCTGACTCTTTAAAGTTTCTGGAAAATTTTGTGCTCTTGTGGCAAGAGTACAGAGTATTTAATTAATCAAGAGACTTGGATTCTATTCCTGGCTCTCAATTTCTCCTATAACAGATTTTAAGGTGCTTAGCACATCACTGCTCAAGCAAGAATTACTTGTGGTATGAACTTGTACTGGAGATTGGTCATAGTTAACTATTGCTTAAAATATAGGATGGATGTCGTCAAGGACCCAAGTTTCACAAAGCTTTGAAACCCTCCACTGTAACGTGAACTCCTTGAGAAAATGGAGGCAACATAGTTAGCTCCAGAATCAGAGATCTGAGTTTGAATCCTGCCTCTTATACCTAACTGCCTCTGTGACCACAAACTAGTTACTTAACCTCTGGGAGCTTCAGTTTCCTCATCTAATCAAATGATGAAGGTTAGACTAGATGGTCTTTCTGGTCCCTTCTGGCTCCAGCTCTGTGATATTGAACTTTTAAAAAAAATTTTTTTTTTGTCTTGGTATCCCAATGCCTAACACAGCAGGTACTTAATATGGGACTGTCCCATCATTCCTTCATTCCATTTGATGAAGTATATGGGTGCAAGTTTATTCCCCAATATCCAATAACAGTTCACAACTATATAGCACTACCAGGTTTGCAAAAATGTTTCACATATATTACCTCATTTCATCCTCACTACAACCCTGGGAAGAAAGTACTATTTTTATAACCATTTTACAGATAAGAGAACTGAGACTCAGAGAGGTCACACAGCTAGTAAGTGGAATTTGAACCTAAGTCTTCTTGACTACAAGTCTAGTACTTATATCCACTATTCTCTTTGCATGCCAGAGCCGAAATTGAATTAATCTACCCTGAACATGTCATACTTTCCCAAGACTAAGCCTTTGCTCATAGTTTTTTTCAAAGCCTAAATCAAATGCTAGCCTAAACCTCAGGATCATAAATGTACAATCAAAATAGACATCACAGGCCATCTGATGAGAGGGTTCAATCCTCTCATTTTTCAGATGAGGAAACTGAGACCCAGGGAAGTTAAATGTTGCACAGATGGTAAGCATCAACAGAAGAATGGAACCCAGATCCTCTGACTTCAGAACCAGTGCCCAATCCACTGAACAGTACCATATTCCCCAGGTAGAAACCATCCATCCACCCTTACATGTGGGTGTCTGTCCCAAGAAATATAAATTTTGATCACTTATACTTCACAAGATACCTTGGGGACTGGGGGCTAGATTTTTTTCTTCCCTACTTACTTATTCTATCATTTTAAAAAAACTAGGACAAATAACTCTTTTGTCTCGTGTAATTTTTATGATTTCTTGAAATACAGCTCTGAAAAACCAGGCTTTGATAAAGCCCATTGGGATTCAAATGGAGCTACTTGACCATGCCTTTAAACCCAAATCACTCTGGCTCTCATTGACAGGCCAATAATAGGTCCCAGCCCAAGCTTCACGCTTATAGTTTGGGTTCTGATGGCTCAGGGTATAAATAGCAATTGTTTCTGTTCTGGCCAGAAACTCAGAGGATCTTCCCCTCCCAGACGGATGCTTTTGAGAAGGCAAACTAAGTCACCTTTTGCCACAATTCTTATCAAGCCTTTAATCACTAAATGGTTGTTGCTTCAGACAAACTGACACCTGGGAGAAACCTTAGCTTAAAAAGGCCAAGGTCTCACTGCATTAAGGGCCATGTCCATTTGTCTTGACCTAGGTCTTGTCACTGAACCCTGAATGACTCTGTAGGAGAGAGTGAGCTGAAGACTGCACAGCTCTGCCTCACTTAAATACAATTCATTTGCAAGTCAAGACATCACCCTCCTGATGTCATTGGTCCTCTTTGAGAATGAAGGACACTTTGCACTCCTCTTCACTCATCATATTTTGATGTGTATTAGCACTGAGGTGACAGCCTGGCATAGTCAGGAAAGTGCTAAACTTGGAATCAGAAGACCTGGGAGAGTATGAATCCCCTCCACGGACAGTTCCTAGCTTTTTGACCCTGCGCAACCCACTTAATTGTTCAGTATATCTGTAAAACGTGGGAAATAATGATTGTGCCTACTCACAGAGTTGTGGGGTTTTGCAAACCTTAAAGTGCTATTGAAATGTGACTTTTTATTATACTTATCTAGTTGTAACAATTTCTAAGTAAATTAAAGATTTTATTAAATTGTATCTATTAGATAACAGGTGCTATACATAGGTAAGTAGATGGACAAAGATTTTTTTTTTTAATTTTCAGTTCCTCATTCTCTTCTTCCCTCACGCCCCTCCTCTCCCATTAAGAGATAAGAAATACAATAGCCATTATACCCATGAACATATTTCCACATTATCCATGTTGGGGTCGAGGGGCCCCATCAAAAACAAAATGAAAGAAAATATGCTTCAAACTGCACTCAAGAGTTCAGATGATTGATAAACTACTATGCACACATCTGATCACCCCCTAGATAGGTGGTGAATTGGATAAAACCCAGGGCCTGGAGTCAGGAAGACCTCAGTTCAAATCCAGCCTCAGACACTTATTTGCTGTGTGACCCTGGGCAAGTCACTTAACCCTGCTTGCCTCAGTTTCCTCATCTGTAAAATGAGCTATAAAAGGAAATGGCAAACCACTTCAGTATCTTTTCCAAGAAAACCCCAAATGAGGTCATATAGAGTTAGACACAACTGAAACAACTGAACAAATTAACTGCTAAACTCCTTGAGGACAGGAACTAACTTTTCATTCCCTCCCTCCCCCAAATCAAACACAGTGCATTGTATATAATAAGTATTTAAGGAATAAGTTTGCTGGTTAATAGACTTCTGATTGATGGGTTTGTGGATGGGCTTATATCCAAGCCAGCCCCACTCATTATTTTCCTTTATTCCCCAAACAGAAATCTCCCTCCAGTTGCCTCAAAACTCCAGAGCTCCATCTTCCAGGGGCACCTCCCCTCCCACATCACCCTTCCAGGTTCTGGAATCTTAGTCTGATCAATACTGCCATTCCACAGGGAAAGGGTGTGTCTAGTTACTCCCTATGTGTCTCCACCTACCACATCTATAATTTTCCAAACCAAATTTACCCTCTCCTTGCCACTACTCCTCTATGTATATTAGAATGTAAGCTCTTTGAGGGCAGGGACATCTTAGCCTTTGTATTGCATCCCTGGCACTTAGCACAATCCTTGGCATGTAGTACTTAATACATTTTCTTTTCATTCATTCACTTATAGAGCCATAATGAAATGACTCAAGCTTTGCTCCTGGTCAGACAATAATAGCTGGCAGGGTAGAAGGGAGAATAAGGGAGAAAATTTGCCCAGGGTGAGAAATTTATAACAGCTGGTTCTGTTCCTCAAGGGAAGACAACCTAGGCAGAACTCAGTAGTGAGACCAAGATAGAGCTGTCAGTCACTGGGCAGAGCTGGAGGAGTGAAGAGAATAAAGGTGAGAATGGGCTCCTGCTGGAAGAGCAACTTGGATTTTCTCCCATGGTTCCTCAGACAGAAGCTGAGGCTGGCAAGACCCAAAATTTGGTCTGACCTAAGGTAGAAGGCAGCTAGGTGGCTCAGTGTATTCACCGAGATCCGGGCCTGGAGTCAGGAAGACCCGAGTTCAAATTCGGCCTTAGACACTTACTAGCTGTGTGACCCTGGGCAAGTCACTTAGTCCTGTTTGCCTCAGTTTCCTCATTGGTAAAATGAGATGGAGAAGGAAATGGCAAAATCACTCTAGCGTATTTGCCAAGAAAACCCAGAAAGGGGTCACTAAGAATCAGACACGACTGAAACAAATGAGCAATAACAAAGGATGGAGGCCTTGCCCTGGCCCAGCTAGTTTGTCTGGTATTGGTGGTCCTTCAAGGGCTGCCTCCCAGTATGTCTCCACCCCTACAGAAAAGGGGCTGCCCAGAGACTAGTAGCAGTCTAAGAAGGTCCCCACTCCCTCTCCCATGATTAGCCCGCAGATCAGTTGGGGGGGGGAGATAGCAGCTCTTCCTCACCTGGAACCTTCCTGTTGTTTCTTCAATGCCTGAGACCTTTTCTTTCCTGTGAAGATTTGTTATCAAGCTCTTTCCTCTTCTCCCACTGGTGAGTCACTTCTGGACCCTCCATTTTGGGACAGGCCCAGGCTAGCCATGTCCTTCTGACTCTGGACTTTGCCACCATGCCTCGGTTACCTTCTTACCTTGGGACTTCCTGTGGCCTTCTCACCGTGGGATATTCCTCCTCCAAGCTGTCCCTCTTCTCCTCTCAATGAGTTCTTTCTGGGGCCTCCATTTTGGGGAAGAACTGAGGCCAGCCACACTTCATTCACCTCCTGCTTGCACTTCTGACTTTCAGAAATTTATTACCATTATTATCTATATATCTATTATTTATTACCATTGTTATCTATATCAATATCACGAATTCCATGAAGCCATTGTTGAATCAGGAAGACCTGGGAAGGCCGGGCGTCCCGCATGTTTAAGAGCACACATGTGGGAGCACATGTATCAACAAACGCACACCTTTTTATTCCTTGTTCCCCATTCGAATTTCCGTCCCCCATTTCCTCATTCACTGGGTACTATAGAGGTTACAGCCTATCTAAAGCGCCTAATTTCCCCAAGTGAGTCTCCGCCCCTAATTACAACTCCCACTCCCCACAATTCAGCAACCGGGTCCTCCCCTTTTGATGTTAATCTATACCTAACCTCAGAACTGGTTAGTCTATTTAATTAGTTAGTCTGTTCACCACCAAGAGTGTTTTCTTACTCTAATGTAACTCCCTTTGTTCAACTTCCACCTAGCCCCCAGACTTGTATTCCTTTCCCTTAGACTTTTGTGGAAATAATAATTTAAAAAAACTATTTCTTACATTCCCTTCGTTTAAACTGACTCCAACCTCTGATTGAGTGATCTGCAGAAGCAACATCCATATATCCCACACCATGTACCTGCCCCACCCCCACTCCACTTTTCAGCTCTCTTTTATGTGTTATCTTCCCCCATTTGAATGTAAACTCTTTGTGGGCAGGGATCATCTTCATTTTTGTTTGTATTTATATATCTAGTGTTTAGCACCATTCCTGACACACACTAAGGGGATAATAAATGTATATTAACTTCTAGACGCCTTTCCTGAGAAGCTAAGCCCAGAGGATTGGGCAGCAAGACTAAGTTAAAAGTATGTTCCGCTATTTTGACTTAAGTCATTTTGACTATTGTAAATACCCAAATTAACTAAAAAGGACATATGAAGGAAGATGCTATCTTCATTCAGAGAAAGAATTGATAAATAGAAGTATGTATAGAATGGTTTTACATATTTATACATATTTGCATCTCATGGTAGCCATCTCTAGGTGGGTGAGGGGAGAGGGAAGGAAAAAGGGGGTGGGAGTGACATGATAACTTTATATTATATTATATTATGTTATGTTATATTATATTAAAAGGAATAGCAAACTGTACATAATAGATTTCCGGTTTCATGTACAATCACTATTTTTTCTATTCTATCATGTTATGGAAATGCTTATTTTATTTCTTAAGTTCAAAACAAAATAAATAATAAAAAATGTGCCACTCTATAATGGGTGAGAAAGATGACCTGCAGGGGAGGTAGAAGTCCTTCATCACATCCATCAAGGAATTCTCTACAACTTCTGAATGTAGTCTATGCCAGGAGAGGAATTATGAGATTAGGGTCACTTCAGATGAGGCAAGGCAGGAGAAAGAGCTAGCCACTCAGCCCCTGGGGAACAGGCTTGCCTTTATGGCAATGCCTCGGAATTCTCCAACCCATGACTTTTTCCCTCAAAGCTTTGCTAACAACTCCATTTTTCATTGAAGAGCTGGACGACAACGGTAAGGTTGGGGCCAAGTTGTGTCTGGCAGACAGGAGAAGCTTTCCTCCCTGCTTAGCTCCTGGTCCTAACTCAGGATACCAGGAAGCACTGCCCCAGAAGGCCTAGGGCCCCCATTCTCCCCAAGAAGACTAAATTTCAACAACCTGAATAAAAATGCAATATCCTGAGAATCGGAAGAAATGAACCTTATTCTTTCCTCTCACAATGACTCTGGGCATCCTCCTCTGTAAGATCAAGGGGTTGCAAAAGAGCTCTCTAAGGCCCCTCCCTGTTCTGTCTGCGAGTCTATGAAACTTAGTTTCCATTTAACTCATCTCCAAAGCAGCGCCCAAATTCAGTAAGAATTGAATGATCTTTACCCTATAACCTGGGGCAAGTCACTTCCGGTCCTGGGGACTTCAGCTTGCTCTTCTGTAAAATAAAGGAATTGGGTTAGATGTTCCCTAAGGGCAGCTAGGAGGTGCAGTGGATTAGAGAGCACAAGGCCTCAAGTCTGAAGACTACGTAAATTCAAATCTGGCCTCAGACACTTATTAACTATGTAGCCCTAGGCAAGTCATTTAACCCTTTTTGCTCCCATTTCCTCTTCTGTAAAATAAACTGGAGAAGGGGCAGCTAGGTGGCACAATGGACAGATCACCAGTCCTGAAGTCAGGAGGACCTGAGCTCAAATATGGCCTCAGACCAGACACTTGGCACTTACTCGCTGTGTGACCCTGGGCAAGTCACTTAACCCCAATGGCCTTTTTAAAAAAAATGAACTGGACAAGGAAATGACAAACCACTCCAGTATCTTTGCCAAGAAAATCCCAAATGGGGTCATGAAGAGTAGGACACAGAAAACACTGATCTGAAAACAACAACAAAGGTCCCTTTTTTGGGGGAAAGGAGGGTTGGTAGGAGGGAAGAGTGGTTTCAAGACCTCTCATAGCCCTCAACATCTATCTGTTTGATATAATATTTATCATTCAACCCCTACTCCCTAATTAGATCTCTTGGATGTCAAGTGAGAAGAAACAACTGACTGTAACACCTAATTATCAAAAATAATTAGTTTAAATATGAAGCCATGAAATTACTTACTTCCTCTTGTTGGATGGACAGCTTCCCAGCAGTATTCTCATGATTATCCAGGGGTTTCTATGTCTCCTCTCCCACCAAAGCTAACTGAGTATGCTTTTCATGCTGTTTTACCTGGACATGATTTATGCTGTTTACCCAGGTGCAAAAAAATCCTAGTCATGATTCTGACTGATTGAAAATGGGTGAAATCAATTCATCAATTAACAAGCATTTATTAAGATTTTTGTGTCAGAGAAAGTGATAGCTGCCATGTTACAAAGACAAAAATCAGTCAGCCCCTGCCCTCAAGATGCTTACATTTTTTTGAATGAGAGGCAAGAAGAACTAATCAGACATAAAAATAGCTGTTTGAATCCATCATGTCAGAAACATGTATATTTTATGTACCTGTTTCCTTTCTCTCTGCAGCACCTGGAAAACCCATTTACCTGGGAGTTCCAGGCCCAAGATTCTCCCTTTTCTTCCAGCCTGGAATGTGCACATCTGTTCATTCCAATAAAGTATGTAGTTCTCCATTCAACAGCTGTGAAGAATGTGTCTGCCATTGCCAGTACTGATTATTTCAATGTAGTATTTGCTAGGCTATAAATCAACTCTTTTTGTGGCTGCAACTGATTCACGGCGTTATAGGTGGCATTGGTGGCAATAGAAATATCCCAGTTTAATGAACTGACAGCCAGAATTTGTTGATATTATGTTAATATTTATTGAATTTATGATTCTCTTTTTGTCATAATGCCTTTTCTCTTCTGTCTCACCCCATTGTTTTAATGGCCCAGGCCACTCTATATTATTAAATCATGATTTTATTGATAAGCTAAATCATTTATTGCTCTTCTAGCTGGGGAAATTTGTATTTCTTCACTATGTACAGCAGCCTGATGATCCCTTAGGATATGTTATTGTCAAATTTCCTTTTTTGAGTGGATAAGGAGTTAGAGAAGAAGAGAAGAAAGTAGAAGAAGGAAAAAAGACTTTCCATGAATTAGAGCAAGAATCTGCACAGCAAATGTAGATGGTCTCAAAACTCCATCTAAATCAGTGGGGCTCAAAAAGTATTAAACCATGAATATTTTTTGAGCTAGCATACAACTATTATACAACTCCAAAGAGATCAAAGAAGGAAGCAAGGTACCCACATGTACAAAAATATTTATAACAGCTTTTTGTGGTGGCAAAGAATTGGAAACTGAGGATGGTGCCCCTTAATTAGGCTATGGCTGAACAAGCTGATATATGAATGTGATGGAATACTATCGTGTTATAAGAAATGATGAAGATTTGTATGAACTGATACAAACTAAAAAGGCAGAACCAGGAGAATAATTTATACATTACAAAAACAAACAGCTTTGAAAGACTTAGGAGTTCTGACCAACACAATAACCAACTACAATTCCAAGGATTCATGATAAAACATGTTACCCCACCTCCAGAGAGACAACTGATAGACTCAGAGTGCAGATTGAAGCATGTTTTTTTGGACAAGGCTAATGTGGGGCGTTTATTTCACTTAACCATACATATTTGTAATAGATTTCATATTTCTTACTCTCTCAATGCGTGAGGATGGGAAGCGAGAAGGAGGAAATTTGGAAATGAAAATAAAATAAAAGTTGAATTAAAAATAAAAGCTGGGGAAAAAACAAAACCAATGAGCCTTAAAAGCCTACATCTTACATATAAACTCCTGAAGACACTTGTAAAAAGTTTAGGGAAAACATAGATTTGTTTTAGGCTTAACTCTGATTCTCACTTTTGATGGAATTATAACTTGATCTGTTTCCTAACTTGTAAAGTGAGGATAATATTAGTTAGTCAATAAACATTTAATATGAACTAGATGCTGTATTGGGTTGTTGATTGTCTAGACTTAAGAAAGTGATAAAGAAAATGTTAATAATGCAGATTAAATTTTAAAATGTGTTGTATGTGCAATTCTTGTTTAGAGAACTGTCCAGTGACTATCCCTTTCCCTAGCAGAAACAGCAAAGTGGCACAGTGAATAGAGCACTGGGCCTGGAATCACAAAGACTCATTTTCATGAGTTCAAAAACTACCTCAGATACTTACTAGCTATATGTCCCTGGGTAAGTCACTTAACCCCGTTTGCCTTAATTTCCTCATCTATAAAATAAGCTGAACAAAGAAATGGCAAACCACTCCAGTATCTGTTCCAAGAAAACCCGAAAAGGAGTCACAAAGAGTTGGATAAGACTGAAAAACAACTGAACAACAACAAATATCCTATGTGATTATATCTATTCTTTAGTGTCTTTCCTTCCCTGATAGACTAGGCCATACATAATTAGACTGGTTCTCAGAAAACAAATACAGCTTGCATTGAGTATGGATTCAAGCCCTTTTCGGAATATTAGGACCTATCAGAGCTCATCAGAGCTTCAAGAACCTAGGGCACCTGTACACTATGATGAGTCAATAGAGTAAGATTTTTAGAATGAGATTATGGATGTGAATTCACTATGAAAGAATAAGATGTTTTACCAATGAAACATATCATTGTTATCAATCTATCATTGTTGCTATTGAGGTGCTTCCTACTCTTAGGATGGCTAGTCATCATAAAAAGCAAATAAATATTTGCTGCATTTAAGTATTGTAGAAAAAACACTGGGGAGTCAAGAAACCTAGGGTCTAGTCACATCTCTGTCACTAACTATGTGACCTTTCCTAATTCCTTCAATTTCGCTGAGCCTTGGGTCACTCACCTAAAAAAAAGTGCAGTTTGGATTAGATCATCTCTAAAATTCCTTTCAGCTCTTATATTTTATGATTCCACACCTAGGAACCAGAGGTTGTTTCTTTGACATCAGGATGACAGGATAGGTGCTAGAATCCAATTTGGACAATGTATTCTGTTTCCCCAATGGATCTACCTCAACATGACAGTGGGCTCCTGCAATCTGGGGTTCCTCACTCTGTCAGGCCAGATAGGACAGTAGTTTCATACAAGGAAAGTGGACTATAACTTCTGCCTATGCTGAATCCCTAAAGGAAAGCAAACACTCTTGAGCAATGAATTGTCAACTGTGAGTGATCAGTTTTAACTTGATGAACTCTTCATTGACTGCAAATACAGGCAGTAATTAGTTACAATAACAAACAAACAAAAACTGTGTATGCACTGGACACCCCTCTGAACAGTAGAAAACACAGGGTAGGCATAGATCCAGAAAAAGAAGAAAAAGAAAGAACTGAGAATGCCTCTCTTTGCATAATATCTCTTATGTCATTAGGAAATGATTTCACTAATTCTTCCTCCTGTAGCCTGGCTCTTTGCTAGTGCTGAGAGAAATTCCAGCCAATGGAGCCTTGGCATGTCTTGCTATCAGCTGTGAGTATAGATACTGCTTTTTCTGCCATGTTTAGCTTGGCTACATACAGCCTTTTGGAGATAGACTGAAGTCACTGTGGCACCTGTGAGCACTAGCACAGATGGACCAAATTCCTCCAGAGCCTGAGCAGAGGGAACTGGGAAGGCAATGGTGAAGGGAGGGGTAAAAGGAAGGGTGACTAGGGAAAGAAACTGCTTTGGCAGCAGCTGTTCCATTTGGGGAACTAATGAGACTGACAGAAAAGCCTGCCAAGAGATGCCAAGTGCTTATTTGTTTGTGGCAGTGAATTCAGCTTTGGCCAAATTGGACAATGACACAAAATCACCCATTTTTCTCCATTCAAATTTGTGGCTCCATCTCATGTTTCTGAAAGAGAAGGATTAAAGCTCTGACATCCACAAAGATGAGTCTCAATGCCACATGCAGGGACATAGAATGCAGTAAGTCCTTACCTGAAAAAAGAGCATTTTTCCAAAAGCTGGTTTGCAAATCAACAATGTGTAACCCAGAACATACATTCTCATAGAACCAATGTTACAAACGATGGTTAAGTTTCTAGCTAACCCATGAAGGTTTATTTAACCTGTAATGACACAGCTGAAATTTTAAGGGTATTAAAGATACTATTAAGTGGCATTAATTAATTAATATTAAATTAATTTAATGGTATTAAAGACACAATGCATCAGATACATGTATGATTGGAAAAAAACAGGTAGCAAGACTGAGATATTGGTTAATGGATAGTACATATTCTCCATTACTATTCATGAGAATCAGGAGACAGCCCCCAACATATTGAAAGTTGTTGGCATAGGGAATAAAGCAGACAACCCAGAGTGGCATAGGGAATAGAACACTAGACTTGAAGTCAGGAAGGCCAGGTTTCAAATCCCACCTCAGACATTCAGTAGCTGTGTGACCCTAAGCAAGACACCTAACCTCTCTGGACCTCGGTTTCCTCATCTGTAGAATGAAGAAGTTGGACTTACCTCTAAGGTCCTTTCTAGCTCTAAATCTGGGTTCCTATTATCCTATGTTAAGTGGACTGCCTGGGAAATATATTTGGAAGGGCATAGATAAGAGTCAAACAAAATTGATAGAATTTTTCACTATCTTGTATGTGAAGAGCCTAAAGAAAGAAAATCAAGAAATGTCTAATGACTATAATCATGGCAATGATGATGGTGGTTCATAGATGTTGAACTCATAGAATCCTAGATTTTTAGAGCTAGAAAGGATCTTAGAGGACATTGAGTCCAACTCCCTTGTTTTCCAGCTAGGGAATTTGAAGGATGGAGATGTTAAATTACTTGCCCAAGGTCACACAGGTAGTAAGCATCTGAGGTGGGATTTGAACTCAGGTCCTCTTGAATCCAAATACAGTGATGGAGAAGGAGGAAATGGAAAAGAGAAAGGGGAAGGAGAGGAGAAAGAGGATGAAGTAGACAGAGAAGGAAAAAGGAGGAGGAAAGGAAGAAGGATAAAGGGAGAGGAAGAAGGAAAAAGAAAAGAGAGAAGAGGAAGAAGGGAAAAAGAAGAATAAAGAGAATGAGGAGAAGAAAGAAAAAAGAAAGAAAAGGAGGAGGAGAAAAAGAAGAACTGGAAGAGAATACCAAGATTTCTGGACACTTTTAAAGACTTTAGAGGTTGATGGCACTTATTTTGTGCTTTGTCTAATTCATTTCAAAACTTATGTCTTTCTTTTTCTTTGGTATGGGTATATGCCTGTGTCATAATGTACTCATACTTATTACTCATGATTCAGGTACTTTCTAAATTCATATGAGGCAGAGATGGAAAAGAGGATGAATATTAAAGTGTATGTATTTAAAAAATCATCTAAGCTGGAATCAACTGCACTTTAAGTAACAAAACACATGGGGAACAAAAGGGGAGCATAATAAGAGCACATGAAGGTAAAGAAAAGGAATGTGGGGAGAAGACATTTGATTTCACATCCACCACCAAGATGGGCAATTGATTCAGGACAAGTTGGTACTGTCCAGGGTTGTGGCAACTTGTCTCCAACTGTAGGCTGAGACCTACTACCCTCATTCTAAGAATGGTTCTGGTCTTGGATGAGAATGATAATCCAGGCCCTGCATCAGAAGGTAGTTGATTCAGTACCAACTTTGTTTCTTAGTGGTAGTACCCCAGTCCCTAGAGTTTTTAAAACTTAGTTTCTGGCTCCCCCTTTCCATAGACTTGGACATGTCGCTGACCCCAATTTCTCAGACAAATGCCCAAATTCCTAACCTCTCCCTTTCTGTCTGTTTATTCAGTTGCTGACTCCTGGCCTCCTCTGACTGTTGACATATGTTTGACAGGGGAAGAGCAGAATGCCCAGATAACCCTTTAAATCCAGGCACTATGGAGGATGACAGCTCCAAAAGAGAAAGAAAAATTACAGTGAAGGTGCTCAGTAACTCATAGAAGAAAATAACTGGAAAAAGATGTGGAAGCAAGACTTACAGTCTTGGATGTGTATATATCAATGCACAGTGTGAGCAGCAGACAGCAAATTTGAGATTGGTTAATAAAAGAAGGCACATGTAGAACTCCTCCTTATGATTAAGACTTGGTGGCATGGGATTCATAACTGTAATAGACTAGAAGAAGAAAATACTTTGTTCAAAAAAAAAGCACAACTGAAGAGAAAGGATGGTACAGTAGTGTATCAAGAAGGAATATGTCAAGAATATATACCTATGGGGGCAGCTAGGTGGCGCAGTGGATAGAGCATTGGCCCTGGAGTTAGGAGGACCTGAGTATCCGACCTCAGACACTTGACACTTACTAGCTGTGTGACGCTGGGCAAGTCACTTAACCCCACTTGCCTCACACACACACAAAAAAAGAATACACATCTATGTAGGAACACATGAACCTGAAGAGTTTATATAGTAGAGAACATATGAATAATGACAAAAGGAAAGAAATAAACAAAAGTAATATTATAAGAATATATTATAGCCCATCTGGCAAGGTGGAGAAGATAGATGCTGAGTTCCTGTTACACATCAGAAAACTTCATGGAGACAAGATAGAGCAATGATGGAAACTTCAACAACCCAGATATCTGCAGGGAATTGAATCCTGATAAAAGCAGATTATCTGATAAATTTTGTTATATCACTTTGAGCTCACTCTCCCAACTAATACTGGACTAATATTGCCCAGAAGGCAATGACTACTTCCTTCAGGGTTCCAGGGGTAACCCTGAGGATCTGAAGTTTCTAGAACATTCACTCATGAGCCCCCAACTGGTTTGTTCCTCCATGTCAATAAACCAGTGGACATTAATTAGCTTTTATAAGAGGATATTTGTTGAGAAGATGTAACAAGAACAGAATTTACAAAACAACCCCCAACCAAGGGATACATTTCCCCTTATACACACACAAGGTCCCTAGGAAGAATATATAGAGGTACACATGTAGGGAACATGTGGGGCTGATAGATTCCTCATAACTCCTGGCCCTGGGAATCCTTTTCCCTCCTTCTCAAAATATGCCTAAAGTTCACTTCTAGGTGTGGCACTGGTGATGGACAGGTAGTTTCCTTGTTCAGATACTCCTTGTCTTGGGTGATAGGGCAATACACTATTGAGCTGAGACAAACAAGTCACTCAGCTGTTTTCCTGACTCTCTATGGGACTTGGCTTCTGCTATTATTGGCTCTAGTTGCAAGGTGAGCCACTGATGGCTTTCATGGATCTCTTGATTTCTCCAGTCACCTGAACACTGTTCTCTCAGAACACTCATTCACCAAAGATCAGGAAAGAATAAACAGAAACAATACAGAGGTGCCATGGATACATGGCAGGCAAATGGGAGATAAAACAATGACTACCTTTCCCCCACCCAGCAACTCGCAGGAGTTCTTGCCTCTCTGCTCACTACAAGGAAAGAAAGGTGACAAAGAGCTAAGGGAAAGGCATATTGATTATTTTGTATATAAATTCAGTTCCAGCTCATGTCTCCTGAATCATCGGTCCTTCTGGCTCTTCAGCCAACCAGAAGATTTCTTATTACCACAGAATTATACTCCTCTCTCTCCCTGTCACTCATGGTCAGATATAGGCTCACCAAGTTTCCACGGGTCTTATTGGAATGTTGTGTAAGCTCTGTATAACCCACCAAGAAGGGCAAATCTGATCATGCTCCAAGGATGGGGACTTCATTGCCAGTACTCCTATTGCACTTCTTATGTTGTAGATGGTTTAATATTTCATCAAATACATTTTTAAAACTTAAGCATTTATTAAGCCTCTACTATACACAGGGTAATGTGCTAGGTATGGGGTGGAAATGCAAAGATTAAGACATTAAGACAGAGGAGGGTGGAGCCAAAATCAGAATGACTTATATAATAAAGTTAATTTCATTTATATTTGACAAAAATACTCCATAAATGTTTTATATACATTTTCATGCATCCTAAGTTTCTTTTTTGGTCAGCAAAGGTTAATTGTTCTTAGTTAAATTGTACTGCTGTTCATAGTCCAATCATTTTCATGCATCTAGAATTCATTCTAATCAATTGCAAGTGCTTGAAAGAGTTTGAAACTTAAAAAAAAAAAAAGAATCTGAGCTGAATGAGACCAATGTGAAAACTCAGGAAGGTAGGTTGGATGGTACACTAATGCATACCAATTGGTTCACTCTTTTATTTTAAAAGAACTGGGAGTATTTGGCCTTCAAGGCAGCAAGCCCAATCCCCTTTTCTTAGCCCTAACTCCCCTCCCATAATGGTGTGGCTTAGGGATAACTCTTCGGCAGGCAGCTGTCAGCAGGGAGTATAAACTAAGACTGATTGAAGAGTTCCAGCCACAAAATAATAAGGTTCTATTCCCTGAACTGAATACGCTGAATGACAGGTCTCTGTTTTGGGAGAAAACAGCAGCAAAGCTCCAACGGTGACAAACAGAAGGGCTGTGAAATATTAAATTAAGCAGTGGTGGGTGGTAGCTATTTAAAAATAAATGTGTTTGCTTCTTTTTTTTCCATCAAGGAGAATTTCTTTAAACTGTTCCCTGCTCCCTATAAACCCTTTCACCCTTTTGCTATTGGGTGAATAGTAAGTCAGATGAGGTTTAAGAGTTGCTAGATCCTGTTGAAATCATTAACTTATGGCCTTGGAAATAGCATCTATTAAGTGCCTACTATGTGCTAAGCACTGTTTTAGGCACTGTGGATACAGAGGCAAAAATAAGATAGTCTCTGACCTCAAGGAGCTTACATTCTCTCTGAGGGAAGGCACAATACTTAATTTAACTTTAAAAATTAAATTACATATGTGCATGTGTATCAACTCATTTCTTGAGAAAAGGTTTGCAAAACACAGTAGCCCTATGAGGCAGGTGCTATTATTATCCCCATTTTATAGATGAAGAAATTGAGTCTGTGAGAGGTTAAGTAATTTGCCCAAACTTCCCCATATAATAAGACTATGAGACAGGATTTGAACTTAGGTCTTATTGGCTTCAAATCTAACGCTGTCTCCACAGCCTTACCTAGCTGCCTCCATACCATGTAGATCACTCCAATGAAAATGGAGTATCGTATGTGGAGAACAGCAAGCAGGCTGGTGTGACTGGAACAGAGTGTGTGAATGGAAAAGTCTGGAAAGGCATTCTGGAGTTAGATAATGGAAGACTAATGGAGAAGTTCATATTTTATCCTAGAAACAAGATGAAACCACTAAAGTTTCTTGAGCAGGAGTGATATGGTCAGACCTGTGCTTTAAGAATATTGCTTTGGCAACTGTGGGGAGGATGGATTAGAGATAGGAGACACTTGAGGCTGGAAGACCAATAGGAATCTACTATAATTGTCCAGGTGAGAGGTGATGAGAGTCTAAATGAGGGTGGTGGAGAGGATGGACTTGAGATAAAATTTTAAGGTAGAATTGATAAGATTTAGCAATTTTTTGTATTACGGGGTGAGGCAGAGGGAAGAGCCAAGGATGATCCCAAGGTTGTGAACCTGGATGACTGAAAGATTGGTGGTAACCTCAGTAGAAATGGGAAGTTGGGTAAAAGCTATAGTTACTTGAGAAAGATAACAAATTCTGTTTTGGGCATATTGAGTTTGAGATGCATTTGCAACATTAAACAAATTCCAATAAGCAGTTGGTAATGTGAACTGAAGGTCAGGAGAGAGATTAGAAGTGGATATAAAGATCTGGGATTTATCCACATGGAGTTGATAATCAAACCCATGGAAGCTGATATAAACAAAAAAGTGTATAGAAATAGAAGAGAGCCAACTATAAAGCCCCCAGATATGCCTATGGAGCTAAATAATGAGAATGATCTAGCAAAGGAGACTGAGAAGGAGCAACTGATGAGGTAGTACCAACACTAAGAGGGAACAACATTATGAAAACTCAGGAAGAGAAAGTGACAAAAGAAGATACACAATTAGCTTTCTCTCTCCTGGTCTTACTGTCATCATGCTGATTGACACCAAGACAGCCAAGTAAAGGAAGAAGCAAATTTGCAGATCGAAGCCCAAGAAGGGAAAAGTGAGGCAGAAGAGAAGTAACCTGTTTATGGTGACTACAGAGGCTGAAGGAGTTAGAGATATGGATTGCTAGCCCCCTAACAGGGGCTATAAAAGTTGTTATCCAAAGCAGTATTATTCCAGTTTTCCTACCTGATCCAGAACTCTGATTTCTACCATCTTATCGATGACTCTGCCACAATTTGATTCTCCCTAATACAGTGAGTTCCATCTTTAATTGAAAGTTCTACCTACAGGAAATCAATTCATGTAAGTTACATGCCATGACATGGGCCTATTGGCATTCTGGAATAATTTTTTCCCTTGTGTCTGAGTGAGCACTTGTATGATGAATCATCTTACCTTTGTTGGTTGGGGGAAAGGAAGGGAATGGAGTGGAGGTCAACAGTTTCAAATGATGCAGACAGGTCAAAAAAGACTAAGAAAAGAAGTCAAGTTGAGCAATTGGTGACCTTAGAGTTTCAGTTGAGTGATGAGATAGGAGAAAATGGAAAGAGATGGGATCAAGGGGTTAGTGTTTGAAAAGGGATAAGTAAAGAGGTTAGTATTTGAAAAGAAAAGGGCCACTTCTTCTTCCAAGACTAGAACAAAGGAGGATAGAGAAGGAAGTTATGATGTGGTGATTTGGAATGCAGAGTTAGAGAAAAGAAAGAGTTTTAATTTTTTCAATGAAGTATTTGGTGAGCTCCTCTGATGGGGATGGTGGGTGATGTAGGTAATGAGGAGAGAAGAGAAGGCTTAGAACAGACACTGAGAGTAGTGGAACAGTCAAACAGGGAAGAATAAAAGGATTTTCCTGAAGCAATGAAGGCCTCTTTAAGATTCCTTTAACATTCGGAGTGTACTCAGTCCACAGGGTTGTCATTACATAGCATGGGCATAGGATCAAAGAGAATGAATGGTGAGAATTATCCAGGGTTGGGTCTTAGAAAGGGATGAACGGTGATAAAGCAAGAGATTCAAGGGTCAAGGACAGTGTAAAGATGTTGAAGAAAATAATGACATGGCAGGGATGGTGGCCTGAGGAAGAAGGAAGGGATAGAGTGACTAGAGGTTGTGGAGATTTTGATGGGTAGGAAACAAGAAGAAAATGGGGTTATGGTCACATGAGGGGAAATCAGAATTATGGACAGTGTAGGTGAAACACTTGTGTAAAATGGTCACATCATTGGTATAACTATGTTTGTTTGTAGCTGGTATGGAGTGAATATGAAGACTGTGGGGATTAAGAAAGTTGATGAATGAGGAAACAAGGATATTTGAGCATGTACATTGAAGACCCCAAATATTAGGGGGCAGAATGATTGGAGAAGAGAAAAAGAGTTCAAACCATATACTATAACCCTTGAGAAAGAAGCTAGAATGACCTAGATAGATAACAGTCATCAAGAGCTCATGTACTTCAATGAACCAATAAAATTTGTTAAGAACCTATAGGCCAACCCCCAAGCTAGGCACTGAGCACTTTTAGCTCCTAAAAAGGGAGTAAGGAAATAAACTTTCTCATCACATATAATAAACAGGTTAAAAACTTAGAGCAATTCTTTTGGAGCCAACAAACAATCCTTCACTTAGCAAGAATAAAGGCTGGCAATTGGCACATGCCATTAGATTTGTCAAATGTAAACAAAAGTGTTTTACTTCAGAATGGAGCCTATAAAACAGCCAGGATCCACAGTTGGAATCAACAGGCTCTTCATGAGTGATATCTACATGAACTTACCCAACCATCTGTAAATAGAGAAGTGTAGCTGTCATGCATATTAGTTGACAGAAATGGGAAGGTTTATGATGGAAGTTCAGGACTAAGTTAGCACCCCCAAATATTACAGACAGTTTATTCTTAAGAAGCCAGGACTTATTAATCAATGATGATTATGTAAGGAAAATGTTAAAATAGTTCAACACATTACTGCAGGCTATAAAAATTTGAACCTGCCAAATGCCTTACAAGACAAAACCTGGTGGTTAGAATTACATATCACAAACTCATAATGTTTCATATATTATGGATGAAAAATCTCTATACCATATACAAATATAGACCTCAAAATATCCTTGATAGTTCAGCAAATAAAATATATTGGAACCAGACAATTATCACAGACAGAACTATTGCTCACAATTGCCCCCAAAATAGAATTGACTTATAAACATTTAAGAATATTTTAATGCATGTTGAAATACCAAATATTCATAATCTCCAAGCTTTGCCAAATGAAAAACTTTAACACTAAGGAAACCTAGTATAAGAAAACAAAAATCATGTGGGAACAGAAATACATATCATCCCCATCATCCTATCTGCTATTGGAGTTTCCCCAAAGATTCTGTCAGTAAGACTGCAGAAATGAGCTTGTACTCCAGTACTTTTATTCAATTATAAAAAAGCAGTTATTTTATCCACCTGTGTAACACTCCACAGAACATTAAATATAAAAGAATAAGAGCAGAATAATGGCTTGCCCCAGATATGTTTCTATCTGAACTCCATAAAAAATTATAAGAATAATATGAATAATAATAATGAGGAGGAGGAGGAAGAATATGAGCTAGTTTCAAAAGTCAGTAGCAAGAAGTACCTCAAAAGATACCAGCCTGGAAGTGTATAATCAGAAAAGAAGGTCGGCCAGTCGCATAGTGAGAATGAGGAGATAACAAACAGTCCAAACAGTGCACTGATGCCCATATAATGTTAAAAGACATAGAGTTTTTTCCAGCTTATCTCAAGCTTGTTTGGTGGATATGTTACAGAGGATGTAGGGGAGGACATCGGAAATTCATATAGATTAATCCATGGAGTGGTTGTAATTTGCACTACTGAGGGAATTGTCCACCCAGATGAACCCATGAAGAATGAGTGGGCAAATAATTTATACATCTTTATAATCCTTCTTTATTCATTCAAAATCTGTAAGAATAATTGATTGATACAAGGAAAATATTAGACTATCCTGCTCTCTCTAGCATGAGCAAGTGCAATGATTACATATGCAAATAGTCATCTCATGCCAATCTCTGACCAATGCTCCAGGAACCTACAAAGACTTCAAAGGTTGACCAAGCTATTGTCTCAGAAATTGGGCTGATAACTTTATTGAGTCCCAGATAAACAAAATCTATTGCCATCTCCAGGCACCATTTCTTTTCTCTATAGTTCCTCTAAATTTTGCTAATATTAGGCTATATTGAGCTCACCTAGAAAGTCTAGTGGTTGGGCAGTCACCCAGAAATTCATCCAATATAAGAATTTGTCATTGGTGGTACACATCTGCCATTGTGTCTTCCTTAGGATTTCTCCATATTCCAGAAAACATAAGGCTTTTGATACTTCCAAATATGCTGCCTATAGTTCTCCTTCCATTAAGAAAAAGGTATAGGGGGAAGGGGTGGAGCCAAGATAGTGGAGAAAGGCAAGAACTCACTTGAGCTCTCCCCCCAAACCCCTCCAAATATTTTTAAATGACTCTAAACAAATTCTAGAGCAGCAGAACCCACAAAAAGACAGAGTGAAACAAATTTCCAGCCCAAGATAACCTGGAAAGTCGACAGGAAAGGTCTATTGCCCCAGGCTGAGAGAGGAGCTCAGTCCTGAGCAGGCTGCAGTACAGACTGGGCCCCAGCAAATCAGGAGCAGACCTCGGGGCAACTGAATCACTCACAGCAGTGGCAGTTTCCAGACTTCTCAGCCTACAAATGCCAAAGACAACTTAGAAGGTCAGTAGGAAAGGTCTGTCAGACCTGGGTGAGAAAAGAGTGCAGTCCAGTGCAGCCCCAGTCCCAGCAAACCAGGAGCAGGCCTTAGGAGTGACTGAATCGGCAATGGCAGCAGCAGTGGTGGCTTCTGGAGCTCTCAGCTCACAGATGGTAAGGGGATCAAACAACTGGTCAGAAGGAGATTACAGGGGTTTCTTTGCTAGAAGAGAGGGAGGACTCTGTTGCTTTGCCTATACTTGGATCTGGGTCACAGTCCTGGGTGGCAGTCCTGGGGCAAGGAGGAGCACTAGCACAGCAGAGCTCATGGCAGCAGTGGAGACGGGACCCTCCTCACAGTTGCAGGGCAGAAAAGAGTGCTTGTGGTCACTCACAAACCAGAGCACAAGCCAAGAGAGGAGTAAATACCTCTCCTTAGATCATACCACCTTGGAAGAACTGAAAATTTACAGGTTCCTAGAAGTATCTCTGAAAACAGCTGCACAAAACCCCTGAAGCTTGGGACAGTCCACCCACCACACTGGAAGCAGAGCCCTACCTTGACAAAGAGCTAAAAAGCCAAGGAATATGCTAGGGAAAGGAGCAAACAATGGAAAAAATTCTGACTTTAGAAACTTACTTTGGTGACAAAGAAGATCAAAACATACTCAGAAGAAGACAACAAAGTCAAAGCTCCTACATCCAAAGCCTCCAAGAAAAATATGAATCAGTCCCAAGCCATGGAAGAGCTCAAAAAGGATTCTGAAAATTAAGTAAGAGAAGCAAAGGAAAAATTGGGAAGAGAGATGAGAGTGATACAAGAAAATCATGAAAAACAAGTCAACCGCTTGCTAAAGGAAACCTAAAAAAAATACTGAAGAAAATAACACCTTAAAAAATAGACCAGACCAAATGGCAAAAGAGGTCCAAAAAGTCAATGAGGAGAAGAATGCCTTAAAAAACAGAATTGGCCAAATGGAAAAGGAGATCTAAAAGCTCACTGAAGAAAATAATTCCTTAAAAATTAGAATGGAGCAAATGGAAGCTAATGACTTTATGAGAAATCAAGAAATTATAAAAAAAAAAAACCAAAAGAATGAAAAAATAGAAGACAATGTGAAATATCTCATTGGAAAAAACAACTGACCTGGAAAATAGATCATCTTTCAAGAAATTATCAAGGAAAACTGCCCTGATATTCTAGAACCAGAGAGTAAAACAGAAATTGGAAGAATCCACTGATCACTTCCTAGAAGAGATCCCAAAAGGAAAACTCCCAGGAATATTATAGCCAAATTCTAGAGTTCCCAGGTCAAGGAGAAAATATTGCAAGCAGCCAGAAAGAAACAATTCAAGTATTGTGGAACCATAATCAGGATAGCACAAGATTTAGCAGCTTCTATATTAAAGGATCAGAGGGCTTGGAATATGATATTCCAGAGGTCAAAGGAGCTAGGATTAAAACCAAGAATCACCTACCCGGCCAAACTGAGTTTAATCCATGAGGGGGAAAAATTGACATTCAATGAGATAGAGGAATTTCGTGCATTCTTGAGAAAAGATCAGAGCTAAATACAAAATTCAACTTTCAAATACAAGACTCAAGAGAAGCATGAAAAGGTAAACAGGAAAGAGAAATCATAAGGTACTTATTAAAGCTAAACTGCTGACATTCCTACATGGAAAGATGATATTTGTAACTCATAACTCCTTTCTCATTATTAGGGTAGTTTGGAGGAGTATATATAGACAGAGGGCACAAGTGTGAGTTGAATATGAAGGGATGATATCTAAAAAATAAAATTAAGGGGTGATAGAGGAATGTACTGGGAGAAAGAGAAAGGGAGAGGTAGAATGGGGTAAATTGTCTCACATAAAAGAGGCAAGAAAAAGCTTTTACAGTGGAGGGGAAGGGTGAGAGGGAATGAGTCAGCCTTATTCTGATCAGGATTGGCTTAAAGAGCGAATAAAATACATACTCAGTTGAGTATAGAAATCTATCTTACCCTACAGCAAAATAGGGGAGAAGGGAATAAGAGAAAGGGGGGGATAGAAGAAAGGGCAGATTGGAGGAGGGGTAATCAGAAGCAAACACTTTTGAGGAGGGACAGGGTGAAAGGAGAGAATAGAATAAACAGGGAATGGGGTAGAATGGAGGGAAAAATAGTTAGTGTTTTATAACATGACTATGGAAGTGTTTTGCATAACTACACATGTATAACCTATATTGAATTGCTTGACTTCTTAATCATGCGGGGTGGGGAGGGAGGAAGGGAGAGAATTTAGAGCTCAAAATTTTCAAAATGAATGTTAAAAATTGTTTTTTACATGTAACTGGGGAAAAAATAAAATATCAAATTTAAAAAAAAAGAAAAAGGTATATATTTTTAAAATTATTCTAGGCTTTATTGCTTTCTTACTCCCTGTATTCCCTCAGAATTCATAGTACATACCACACAATTTAACCCTAAATTTTACACTATCTTTATATTATGTGCTATTGTTTCATGTATGTTAGTCTAATCTTGCCAAGGAAGTTATGCATTCCTAGAAGGCAGAAGCTGGGTATTACATCTTTGCATCTCCTGCAAGTCCTATAAAGATATCTCCAATATTTCCAAGCTATAGTAGGTGCTCAATAAATACATGATGATATACCTCAAAAAGAGTCTAACTTATACAATTCTATGATTATCAAATCCTGCTTCCTACAGGAAGCCTTCCCAAATCCCTCTTAATTCCAGTGCCTTCCTTGTTGTTTATTCTCTATTTATCCTGTATACAGCTTGCTTTGCATGTATTAATCTACATGTTGTCTCCCCATTAAATTGTAAGCTCCTTGAGGGCAGGTGCTGTCTTTTGCCTTTTTGGTAGCCCAGTGCTCAGCACAGCTCCTGACACATAGTAGGCACTTAATAAATGTTTACTGAATTGAATTGACAAAATAAAGAATATTATTGTTGCTTACCAACACTTGGTTACTGAGGAGCATTTCTCGGTTTGTGAACTATCTAGCCTGATCTCCCCTACGACCTACATTTGACTAATTATGGCTGCTCACCATCATATCATCAAACTTTCTCTGGTTACCCTTTTCTTCAACTCTAGTTAAAAAAACAAGTTAGATTAATAAGAGGTTAAAACAACCAGTTAACAGACAGTATAAGTAAGGAAAAGCACTGGTTCTAGGGTCAAAGAACTTGAGTCCCAATCCTACCTCTGACTATTAGGATATGTGTAACCTTGGGTAAGTCATTTAATCACCTTAGACTTCAATTCCTCATCTATAAAATAATGGGGTTCAACTAGATGGCATCTGAAAGACCCTTCCAATTTTAGGTCTCTGGTTATAAATAACCATTCCAAATTATCCAGGAATTTTGTTCATCATATGAAATTTCCCTTATCCCCTATGACACTCTTTCTTGACCAGCATGTAAATTGACCATGGTCTACTGGAAAGATGCCTCAAAGTTATTAGACCTCCTTGGTTTGTTTTGTAGAATGTTTTAATTGAGTGAGTATGTAAGAGCAATTTAACCACCTTCTTCCCTTTTTCATGTGCAGCTAGATAAGGAAGCCGTCTTGAGTAGCAGATGCAGCTGGCATTAGTAAATCTAGTAAGGAAAAGCTGGCATACAGCAGATGCTCTATCAATCACCTCTGGTCAAGCACCACTGAAAGATTCATTTTCAAAGCAAAGTGCTTTTCCTGCTAAAAATCATTATTTAGTCCAACAGATTTGGAAAAGGAGATCATCAGGCATCCTCAAAGCCTCACTCAGGTTTCCCTGCAATGTTCTCGCCATGATTTGTTTTTGGAGAGGAAAGGTATAATGAATGCCCTAGTCCCCCAAATGTTCAGGTGGAATGTCACAGTAGCAAGAAGTGCCATGCCACTGTAAGAGTGGCTCCTCTAGCCCAACATCCTCCCAGTTACAGGTCTTTTAGCACATTTGGCAAGGTCAAAGAAAAATTATTTGATAATTATTTGACATGATGAGAGGAGAAAGGGATAAGAGAAAGTGTCTTTTCTACACAATCACAGATGTCTGAGAATTGATTTTAAGCAGGTGGGTTGTGAGCCTTATCTAAAGAGAGCTGGAAGGACCAAGAGCTCCTTGGAATTGACTCAGTTATTGGAAACTGGGAAAGCACAGACAGAGTTGTCAATTTCATGCCTTTTTTCTACTGAGATTCAGTAACATCCAAGTTGTTTCTGCTATCCCTGTGAGGCACTGGCATAAGTTACCATCAAATCCATGCAGTCAGTGACAGTGACTTTCTGCATGAAAACAATTCGTTCTCCACTGTGTAAAAATTTGATCAACTCAATTAACTTTTCTAGGCCTCATTCTTACCTTTCTATTGTCCAGGGTCTCCCCTCTTTAAAATGGGTTTAATTACTTGCTGCTCACTACTTCACAAGACTGCTGAGATGAATTAGATCATCAGCATGTTTGGGGTTAATTTTTCCAGAACAAATTTACTAGATTTATATCCCTGAGTAATCCTGATTCCTTGAAAAGATTAAAAAAGGAATTTTCTTTCAAGGAAAGAAAAGTTCTCATGGTTTGAATGCCTAAAATTCTGTGGACTCACTTAAGTTGATGTACTGTTTAAGAAGTACGTAGTATTTTGGTTATGCTTGATCTATTTAAATTAGTTTAGACTGTATAGCCAAAGTGCTAAATGAGGTTGGATTCTTCCCATTAAAGCTGATGTCTCACATACAGTAACCAAGCCATCCCTTGAATGGATTGACCCCAGTTCAAATTTCTAACACTGGAGGTTTTCTTGTGAATAATTTATTGCACTTTTCCTTTCAAGCCTCTATTTGTGAATTCACTAAGTTTAAGAAAGAACAGATGTTTAACATATAACTCATGTCAAATCCATCTTAAGCTCTATTAATCAATGGTTAGAAAAAATCCCAACCTTTGACAATGGAAGGCAACAGAGCTAGACCAAAAGTCATCAGGAAACTAGGGAAATGAGGTTTGTCACTTTAAGAAGTTATGCTAGCAAATTCTGCAAATTTGTTTTGTAGAGAAGGAAGAAAGAGCCCTCTATGAATGAAACACTTTATCTCATCTTTCCTTGATTTACTGCCTAACCTCATCCAAATAATCATCCAATCTGCAGGCTTCTCTCCTTCCAAACTGAGTTATTCTGAAAGGTTTGACATATCATCATGTTTAATATTCTCTAGAAACTCAAATAAAAGTTTGCTTATTCCAACCACTACAATTTGTTCAAAATCCAGAGTTATGTGTGATAACAATTACCTGGGTAATCCTAGAGACAAATGCCCCTCTACATGTAGCTAAATAAATGTCAATTGAATTTCATACTCAATACTAACAGCGTTAACACTTGACAGAGGTGATGAGATCTTACTGTACTCTGCAGTGGTCAGACTCCATCTGGAAGGTTGTCAGTTATAGGAACCATATTTTAAGAGGGACATTGACCAACTAGAGAATATCCAGTAAAAGGCAACCAGAACATGGGGGAGTCCCAAACTACATTAGTAAGAGGAACAGATGAAATAACTAGATATGTTTCACCTGAGGAAAATAAGACTTAAGGGAGTACGTGATCACCATTTTTGACTATGCTGAGGTGACGTCATGTAGAAAAGAAATTAAATTTATACTTTGTAGTTCCAGAGGACAAAACTAGGGTCAATTGGCAAGTTTGTAGGGAAATGGATTTTGGATCAATATAAAGACATTTTCTAGAAATTCGTACTATTCAACAGTGAACTGGATTGTCCCAAAAGGTAGTGACCCTTTAAGCAGGGCTAAATTACTATTTCTAAGCAATCTCTTAAAGAAGATTCATACATTGAATAGGAAATTGACCTAGATAAGAGTTTATGACTCTTTGAAAATGTAGTTCTTTTAATTCTGAAGGACTTACAATGAAAACTGCTATCCATCTCCAGAGAAAGAACTGATGAAGTCTAAATGCAGATTGAAGCATACTTTTTCTTTACTTTATTTTTCTTGGGTTTTTTGGGGGCAGGATTTTTGTTTTCTTTCACAACCTAACTAACATGGAAATATGTTTTGAATGACTGCACATGTATAAGCTATACCAAACTGCTTGCCTTCTCACCGCAGGAGGGGGCGGATGAAAAAGAGCGGGAAAGAATTTGGAACTCATTTTAAAAGAGTTTAAATTTTAAATGAGTTTAATTTTAAAAAATGAATGTTAAAAATTGTCATTACATGTAATTGGGGGAAATCAAATATTAAATCATTTAAAATAAATTAGCTTCATCAACATGGATGGGGGCAATGTCATTCTTTGTGGACTTTAAGTACCACGATTCCTAAGCCCAGAGTTCAATATGCATCTGAATGGACACCCTATAGAGCTTGTTCAACAGTATGTATTTCTGGGACAGATGACACAAATAGACAATGAACTGGGCCCATAGTTGATAAGGAAGAGGGGAACAAGCTGGATTGCTTCTAGAAAATTGCAAGGTACTTAACCAATCTTACCACAACAGAAAACGCCCATCTTTCAAATATTAATGTTTTATTGATGTTGCTATATGGCAGTGAGATCTGGAATACTTCTGCCTACAGGAAACCTAAGATCTGAATCAAACAGAGGAACAGAAAAGTACATGGAGGGTATGAGAAGAACAGGAATAAAAGCTGTCATCAAAGGATTCTGTGACAGAAAGAAAAATGGATTGGACAAGTGGCAATAGCAAGAGATGACAGGTGGACAGCTAGAGTGCTCCACTATTACTCTTGTAATGTTGGGAGAAAATAAAGGAAACATATACCACTTTAGGTAAATCTGTTGCAGTGAATTTTGGGGAGGAAATAGACAAGAATCACATAGGTTGGTTGATCATGGATGGATTGCAATCTGCATCACTGGAGAGAATTCCATAATTAGTGAGATCACAAATCCATTTGAGTATTTGAAAGTGAGATTTCTAATAAGTCTTGTGACCTTTTCTCACATGGAATAAAGTAAATAGTCTTCTCATCAACTAACCTACCATTTTGATACCTACTCAAAGTGAAAGGACTCTAGATATGCTTTACTTAATATAGCCTATAATTCCCTAAGGAATGATAGCAAGATTAGGAAAATTCACACTAGGAGGAAAAAACAAATCATTAATACATCCTTAATTAGGTAGGTATATGTTATAGATCTCACTTTTTAGAACTTTGAACATTTTTAGGACATTGTTTGAACTCTATAAGGGTTAACTGACTCAACCCACCTTTCAAAGTAACTTGGCAGAAGAGTCAGGACTAACTGAATTGAAAGATTAAGGTTATTATCTGAATAAATCAGATTTTAAAAGATCAACTCTGGCAGTCATCTTATCTGGTATTCAAAAAAAAAATGTTTTTTTCTGCTCACATGTTCCAATCTAATCCAACATGATTTATTAAGCATGTATTACGTGCCAGGGTCTGTGCTAATCACTGGAAAGTTAAAGACAAAAGAGAAAAATGGTTTCCTGCCCTCAAAGAGCTTATATTGTACTGGAGGGATACTACATGTACATAAATAAGTATATACATGATTATTTGAGGAGAGAATATAAACAACCAAAAGGATTAGAAAAGGTTTCTGATAGGAGTAACGTGTGCACTGAGCCCTGAAGGAAATTAGGTATTTTAAGGGAAAGAGGTCAAAGAGAAAGTGTGTGTTAGACATGAAGAGCAATCTATGAGAAGGGCATGGAGGCAGAAACGAAGTGACAAAATTAGGGAACAGCAAGCAAGTAGATCATTTGGCTTAAATATAGAATTCATGGAGGCAGCACAGCCCCTAAAAAGAGGTTTAATAAAATACCTCCCTCACTCCCTCTACAGAAATGGGAGGTCCATAGGTGTAAAACAGCATATGTTCTCAGATTTTTTCAATGTATGGTTGATTTTGCTTATTTTTTTCTCTTATTCCCATTTTTTTCTTTTCTTTTAAAAATATTCTTCATTATATGGAATTGATATCTAAGGTGAGACGAAAGAATAGTACAGAGGAAATTTTAAGTGACATAAGAACAGAAAAAACAACAAAATTTATTTTTAAGAATAAAGTAAAATTCAAAAAAAAATCTATTAAACTGAGAAGCAGAGGAGTCTGTATTTTATTCTATTTTAATATATTCCACTTGGGTTATTTTGCTTTTGTATATGACTTGTAAATTTATAATGCAGCACCATTAAACAAGTTTATTGACTTTCAACCTTTTGAAGTCCAGGTAGTTTTGCTCTGTTCTCAGCATTCAGGAAGTCTGGTAAGTTGCTGGCCATGGTGCTGACACAGAGCCTCAGTCACTTTGAAACCTGGCTAGAATAAGAAAATAACTACACTAAAGACATTGCTACTAGTACTGAAGGATGCTTAGGGAGGGCAGTAAGTAGTTTACTATTCAGAGTAGTGGTGGCAGCATATTCTGGCCAATAACACTGGACATAAAGTCCTACTTATCATTTAGTATCATTTATAGTCATTGACAGTACATTTCCCCAAAACTTCTCATGCCAAAGAACTTTGTACCTACAGTTTTTTCAGTAGTCAAGTCTTTCCTAAATTGTAGTATGAGTTCTGGTTTCTCCTGGTCAAAAACTACTGAAACTGTGTACTGGAGAGATGTGCCTTGTCTTCCATGTACTTAGGGAGAACAAGTGCTTCATGGGATCCCATTGATCCATAGGTACTATATACTAGAGGAGAGAATTGGGTCCTAGATCTGGGACAATTGAGCATACCTGGATCAGTGGCCTGGGAGGAGAGTTGGTTTTCAAGATAGTCTATCCTCAGATTCTTATTGAAGCTTCCATATTCTGAGACCCCATCTTTACTCATCATTAGAGGGCATAGAATGCAGGATAGGTAGGATATTTGTAAACAGTAGCCATCATAGTTACATGATAACTCAAGCTATCAATGTAACCAGCAAAATAAGTTGGATGAGAAATTTGGTAAGAGTGGGTAGATCAACTCTATTCCCTTACGTGAACATAGCAAACGAGCTATTATTTCATTGGTATTGGTACTCCCTCCGCCAATATAGATTAAAGCTCCTGCACATATAGTATATAGCCATCACAAATTACATGGTGAAGAAGAAAATAGCCTATTGGCCAATTTTCTGAGCCTCACTGAACTTAACTGGTCTAATTACTGGGTGATAGGCACATAGCCTATCATCTCTTCCAGTGGTCCTCAAATTGTGATCCAGGGACCTTGGGGGTCCTCAAGACCTTTTTGTGGGGTCCCCAAGATCAAAACTATTTTCCAAGTAATGCTAACATGTTTTATTTTCTAATATAGTAAATATAGATATACTCCACATAAGCAAAAGCTCCTGGGGTGGGGGTAGGGGTCAGTAATTTTTAGGAATGTAAAGGAGTCTTGAAAGCAAAAAGTTGGAAACCACTGGACTAGCCCACACTTCAAACTTTTCCAACTTGGTAAGATCTATTAGAATTTGCACTCTGCTGGCATGGGACAGGGAGCTTAGCATAGTGAGCTGAGTGCTGGACTCAGAATATACAATAGGAGTCAGAAAGACCTGGGTTCAAATCCTTTCTCAGGCACTTTCTAAATATGTGATGATAAATTAGTTACCTAGCCTCTCTAAGCCTCTCTTTCTCCATCTGTAAAATGGGAATAATAATATCTATATCACTTTCATCACAGAGCTGTTCTGAGGATCAAATATAAATCTTGGTTCTTATTCTTATAACTGTAAAGAACTCAGGGTCATATCTATGCCATAATGAAGCATTAGAATAGGACTTCACACCATGGGAAAAACAACTTAAAGGCAAAACCATATTCACAGTGGGTCAATACTGCTACTACCACTAGCTGTGATAATAATGCTATATTTTATGTGTATAATACCTTATACTTTCTGATTATTTTCATACATCTTATTTAATACAAGAAGCAGAGAGGGAAAAGATTATCATTTCTATTTTAAAGATGAGGGAAAAGATTCAGGGAAATTAAGTGACTTGACTGAAATTGCATTGCCAGATAATGGCAGGGGAGAGACTAGAACCAAGGTCTCTTTCTTCTCTGCTGATACCTCACAGGCTCATTATTGTAATCCAGAACACTTTTTTAACTGGGGAAGAGGAGGGAAAAAAGAAAGGAGCAGAGTAGCTGAACTAATCAGCCTTGATTCTTCCCTTCTCTTTGTGCATCTAAGGAGTCATTTAAAGAACATAAAGCTCTTTAAAAAAAACTATGTGCAATAACATAGGTCTTAGAAAAAGAGTCCAAATGACACTAAAGTCTTCGAGAAGTTGGAGCACTAGTTGACTCATCTTAATGGCAGGTGGAAAAATGTCCAAGCTCTCCAAGAAGCAAGCTGCACCTCCACCAAGAGTCACAATTATGAATCCACTCCACACTGAAGAATTGGCAAGCTCTGTTAAATGAAATTGTAATGAGCAATGTAGAACAGAGGACAAGGGAAGCCAAAGTACCTTTTGTGTCAATAAATTCATTTTTTTAATGTGTACTTGCTGCTGTGTTACAAGAGAGAGAATATAACAAGTCATGCTAGCTATGCCAAGGGAATCCCCAGGGACCATTTTGGAGGCATGTGTTGCCAGGTAACACAAATATGCTCCTGGAAAGCATCACTTTGCATGTGCTAATATCCTCCCAAATCCTCTGTTGATCATCCAAATGCAATACATTCAAGGTGGTTTCAACCAATCTGTCCCTGTTATCAGGTCCAAGGGGTTGTAGGGTGAAGGGAAGAAAGGATTGAGGAGCATTGTAAAAAAAAATTCATAACTTCCCAAAGAATGGCTCATTTGGGACCTGAACTCCAGAAGGAACAGGAGATGGCAGACACAGCCCAGTGTAGGACAAATGAAAGGCATATGGAAAAAGCAAATAAACATGAGTTTTGGCCCACAGACAAGTGTCTTTAATGGAGTGGTCCAGATGCAGATTATGTACATGTCTGAGAGTCTGGCTAAGGTTTGTTGATATTGTAGTGAAGTGGATAGAGCACTAGACCTGGAGTCAGGAAGACAAAGGTTCAAATCCCACCTCAGATAATTACTAACTGTGTGTCCTAGGCAAAACATTTAATCTTTTTAACTCAAATGTAAAACGAGTCCCTTTCTCATGAATCTGAATCTATGAGCTCTGAATCTACGATCCTATAAATCCATTAAGGCTAAGTTAAGGTTTCTGAGATTTTGAAAAGTACTATAAGGCAAGTTGTAGAGAAGGGGAGTGGTGCTAGAGTCTTCTCTTCAGATCCTGTCCTGGAGTCAAACTAAATAGCAAATATATATTAAGTAACCGCTGTATACCTAGTACTAAGTGCTAAGTGTTGGGAGGGGAAAAGACACAAAGAGATGTAAGACATATTCCATCCTGCAAAGAGATTACAGTCTAGAACTTACTATACACATAAAAACGATATCTTCAACAAAACAAAAATGTATAAAAACATAATTGACAATATAAGGCAATAAGTGTAAGACCCAATCAAGGGAATAGAAAGTAAATACTAAATGAATTAATTCAGAGAGAAGAGAGATAGAGGTCATATCTAACTTCAGCAACTAAGTTTCTATGTAACTGAATTTCTTTATCAATCTAACAGACACAGAATTCTGCAAGATGCTTCAGGGAGTGGACCCATCCCCATCAGAAAAATAATGGGATATAGAAGCTTCAGAGAAAACAAGCTAAAAGCAACATAGGGACAACCTTTATTCCACTCCCTAGGTAGATGAGACTCTGGTCTATTTCTAAGACCTCAAGGAATGGAAAGTTTTACACCTGGCCTTGGTTGTCCATCACAGAGTTTAGCTGGCCTCATTTTCAGGACATAATTCTTCTAACACCTGAATCTCTCATTTCCTAAGACCCATTTATTATCATCCTGTCCTTAGTGAAGATGAAGAATAGCTAATCACCACCAGGCAAGTGTTTTATTATGTGTTACAGTGGAAAAAGTCAAGGCACCTGGGTTCTAATTCACTTCCTAGCTATCTGACTTTAAATAAGTCCCTTTACATCCTTTATCCTCAATTTCTTCATTGGCAAAATAGGGATAATACCACCTGTTCTTCCAATTTCAGGGTTGTTATAAGGATCAAACAAAATCATTGGCTCATAGATATAGAGCTGGAAGGGATCTTAGAAGTGATTTAGTCCAACCCTGTCATTTGTCAAATGAAGAAACTTGAAGTCCAGAAAGGGCTAAGTGACTTACCCAGGGTTGCATAAGTAGCTAGACTCAGAGCAAGAATTCAAACCTAGGTCTTCTGATTCCAAATAAAGCATGCTTGTCAATGTACCTCACTGCCTCCAAGATAATGCCTATGAAAGAAAACTCTAAAGAAATCAACACATCATTTTTTTAAATCAAATTAAAGAGCCTTACAGATCTTTGGTTAGGGGGAAACTCACAGCCAAGCAAGGGATAGAGAATATCACACACACACACACAAAAAAAACCAA
Source organism: Vombatus ursinus (assembly GCF_900497805.2). Taxonomy (NCBI): domain Eukaryota; kingdom Metazoa; phylum Chordata; class Mammalia; order Diprotodontia; family Vombatidae; genus Vombatus; species Vombatus ursinus. Next base: position 9,498,487 of record NW_020954585.1, read on the forward strand.
AAAAGATAATTTCAATTATATAAATATAAGGAGATAATTAGCAGAGTTTCCAAGCCAAGTGGAATTTATAAGATAATGAGATTTTTTTGCAAGGGGGGGGTAAATGGGTAAATGGAGTTTATTTCTCCCCATTGAGAGTATAGACATGACCATTGAAATCTTTTTAAAAAGACAAAATCCAATTCCTGATTGGTCCACAGTCTGGTTCCCAGATTTAGACTGCCCATAAGATGATTTAGTTGCTTAGGATCTTTAGGAAGACAGACTTCTCTTGCAGGATGTGCCACCCTATAAAAGAAAGTCAGCAGACCACTCTCAGCCTTTTTTTCCTTTTCCACCTTTTTCCTAGAGCCTTTCTTCTGCATTCCAGTGAGACGGTACTGAGGGGGAGACCTGTCTTTCCAGAAATAATTAATGGTACTTTGGGGGCAAAAATATAGCAAGCTGCACATATGGGAAACCACACAGCATAAGAGGAGAGTTTCTGGACCCCAATGGTTAACCAGCCCACTATCCCTATGTGACCATAGGCAAATCCCTTATCCCCTCTGAACTTCAGTTTCCTCATCCATAAGATGAGGCTTTTGGACTAGATGACCCCTAATATCCCTTCCAGCTCTGATACGGTATGATTCTGTGACCCCAAGTTACTCCTTCTCTGGAACTCATTTTCCTCATCCATTAATGAGGATAGTAAATAATACCTACTATAGAGTTCTATGAGATTCAAATTAGATACTAAATGTGAAAGCACTTCAAAAGTATGATAGTGTACAAGTACAAAGTATCATTATTCCCTCAATACTGTCTCTTCCATCCTTTCTCTATATATATATTAAGCCTGAGTCTAAGATTATAGATCAGTCAACTAACAAGTACTTATTAAGTACCTACTATGTGCCAGGTACTGTGCTAGGCTCTGGAGATACAATACAAAGAATTAAATTATCACTACTCATAATGAGTTTATATTTGAATGAAGGGGGAAAATAATACATATAAAATATATACAGCATAAATATAAAGTTAAGGAATGTATGTACATTTATATATAAAAAGTAAAATACAAGGGATTGTAGGAGAGAGAGTACTAGGAATTGGGGGAATCAAAAAAGGTTTCCTGAAGAAGATGGTATCTGAGCTGCACCTTAAAGGAAGAGAGGAATTCTATAAGAAGGAAGAGTAAAGAGGAAACTCACGAAATTATCACTCTCATGGGAGAATAATGGCTTTATTTTGCCCAAACAAATTCAATTTCATTCAACTAGTATTGATTAAACTAAGCATCTACTATGTGCCAAGAACTGTGATAGGGCACTGAGGCTACAAAACAAAAACAAAATGACCACAAATGGTCAGGCAAACAGCACCAAGATCAAAAGCAAACTGACTGGCCATCCTCCTAGCTCTTCTGTCCATTTGGGTGTAGCACTCAGGTAAATCTTACCCCAAACCATGTATAAACCCAGATGACTTCTAGTTGCAGGAAGATTGGAGACTGTTCATTGACTAAACAAAATATTGGATTTGATTTCTCTCTGGCTGGGTATTAGAAATGGCTCTTCCTCTCCTGGTGCTATTGCTGTTGCTTCTTGGTTAGATTCTTGTCAAGCACTTCATTTTACATTAGTGCTTACCAACAATGGCACATGCTCATAATCATTCCCCTATCAGTCTTCTTGGAGCACTGCCCACTGACAAGGCCCAGGTTAAACGTTTTCTCTTTCATTCCCTATGTGCTTGGTGTGGAAAGAACACTGGAGTCAAAGGATCTCATTCAAATCCTGGTTCTGACATTTTCTAACTGTGTAACCTTGGGCACTTCACTTAATGTCTCAAGGCCTCAGTTTCCTCATCTGTAAAATGAAGGAGTTGAGCTAAACTTCTAGGTCCCCTTTCCATCTGGAAGCTTATGATCCTATGCACCATTCAATAGACTGAACTCTGCTCTGAATAAGGGCAAAGGATATTTCTACCAGATATTTCTACCCAGTTTCTTGAGGCAATTCCAGCTCTCCATTTAGGAAATGGAAGCCATAACCCAAAGCTTTATCCTTCAACAACAGTTTCATAGTCAAATAAACTCTACACAGACTATCCTAGGGAAAGTGCCATGACTATTTCCCCATATTCTCTCCATATAACTGAAAACAGTGCTGATTTCTCAAATCAAGTCAAGTCAACAAACCCTAACTATGTGCCAAGATCTTTGTTAAGGGCTAGAGGTAGAAAGAAAGGCAAAAGAAGTCCCTGCTGTCAAGGAGCTTAAATTCTAATTGGGGTGATAACAGGTAAATTTAAAGAGACTTGAAGTGGAATATGCTACCTTTACGTGAGGTTGAGGCTACTGATCTACAATCTGCAGGACATACAAAAGGAGCTGTTTTCCCAGTAGTGGGGATGGGTTGGCACTGACCTCTGCTCTCTCCTCTTCATGACTAATGGTAGCGCATTAGCAGGACAGATGGCTCTGGCTTTGAATGCAGTTCACAGAACAGAGCAAAGCTAACTCATCAGAATGAGGATCAAACCTATGACGTTTGCTTCATTAACGCAGTGCTTTATTAGACAGACCTAACCGATATTGGAGTAGGGGCAGAAGGAACTAAAGATTCAGTTTCTTACATTTTTAGGATCAAGATTGCCCACAGTCACCATTTTCATTACAGGTCCCTTGATGGGAACAATCTTACTAGTTATCATAATATGATCCAAGGACTCCTAGTGGTTCTCTAGATTTTTTCAGGGGGTAAAAAAGGTCAAAACTCTTCATAATAATAATAATACAAAGATTTTTAATTTCTAATATGGTAAATACTGATGAATATAACCTACATAATCAAAAGCTCTTGTGGGAAGGAGTCCTCAATAATTTTTTAGAGTGTAAAGGAATCTTGAAACCAAAAAGTTTCAGGAACATTGACCTAGACTGTCATCCTGTGTGTACTAGGCTAGGATGGCAGAGAAAAACTATGTACATACATACATACATGCACACACATCCACATTTTGCCCATAGTACCTTCATAACACCCTAAAAATCATTTTGCCCATAGCCCCTCAAACAATAAACCCACCTACCCAGTCTAACTATACTGTGACCTCATTTTCTTTTATTTCTTCTGAGGCTATAGCCCTTCCCAGCTAGAATTCCAGCTGGCTCAGAGGCCAAACCAGGTTAGGCTGCATGAAAAGGCAATCTCACTGAATCTCCTCAGAAAGCTAATTCAGCCATTTACTCTCAATCTGTAATGTGTGCTGACGTCTATCAGATTTCAAAGAAGATGAATGCATGGGTCAAATTGGATTAAAAATATAATTGAATAAGACAGGACAAGACAGTTTGATGGAAGACTTTGATCTGATAAAGGGAGAGAAAAATGTTTACTCTTAATGCAAGAGGGTGATGGGGAGTTATCTGGAACCTGACTAACCTCCTCCCATCACCACCACCAATGACAACAGAAAACATTTTCAGCAATTGTGCGTCTGACAGGCCTCAATATCCCATGGATAAGACTGTTTCAAATCATCAAAGAGATCACAGAGAACTGGAAAAGAAATCCAAGGGGTTCTCAAGTCATAGGATCATAGAATTTAGAGCTGTAAGGAACCTTGGAGATCATCTGGTCAATCCCCTTCATTTAATAAATCCTTCCAGATAACATCCCTCATGAGTCTTTCAAGTTTCTAAAATACTAAAAAGAAAAAAAAATGCTTTATTGCAAGAAGCCATATCTAAAATATGCCCTCCAGACAAGGGCTAGAAGTATCTTAAGGGTGGGATGGCTAAGACAATCAGAAATGCTTAGAGGATTCCTCCACTAGGTAGGAAGCTAAACTAGGTGGTCTCTAGAGTTCCTTCTAGTTCTAAGATCCTACAATCCTAAAATCAGCACTATCATTACTGAGTGGAATATCATGTATGGAAGGCCCTGAGTTGTTTTACCAAAAGAGAATCAAGAGCTATGTTCCTGGTCCTTCAAGAGTTCAGCTCAGGAGAGAAACATGAAAAAAAAAAAAAAAACTTGATCACACTTACCATGAAATGAACAAACAAGTTCAAATTCACATAACGGAGACAACGCACAGAGGGAATTTGGAGTGCCAGGCTCTCTGGAGGCTGACAGCTCCAGCTTCTGTTTATAAAACGTGGCACTGATCGCTACTCTACCTCTTAACTGCATGGCCTGCCTAATGCCTTCGTTAGAACAAGTCCCTGGACTGCTGGATACTAGTTTTGATCTATCTGCTATTGTTGTTTCCCAGAAACCCACAGCTGTAGCTCAGGGCTTAGTATTGTGCTTAGAATCTTGTAAATAAGATATGGAAGAGTCCTGAAATCATCTAGGCCTACTGCCTAATTTTATAGATGAAGAAATTGAGGCCCAAAGAGACTTAACCAAAGTCACAAAGAGACGTAGCGGCAGAGCTAGGACTAGAACTCAAGACTTGCCTGTTAGAAAGGAGACTTAGTTTCAACATCCACCTCTAACACTTATTAGTTGTGTGACCATGGGCATATCATTTAACCTAGAAGGTAGAATGGCACAATGAATCCCGGGTGAGTCACTTAACCTCCCTGATCCTCAGTTTCCCTATATATAAAATTAGTTGGGCTAGATGGCTTCTGAGCTTCCTTCTAGTTCTAGATCCATGATCCCTGAATTCAAACCCTAGATCTGCTTCTACTTATATGATTTTACAGAAGTCACTCTAGGCCTCGACTGCCTCATTTGTAAAATGAGAGTTAGAGTAGGTGAACTCAAAAATGGTATTTAGTGCCCTCCAATTTAAGATCTATGACCCAGCTCTTGGCACTTCAGTTTTCTTCATCTGTAAGACAGAGTTATCTGTAGTATCTACTTCACAAGGTTGTTGAAGAACCAATGAAAGAGCATTTTATAAAACTTTCTGTAAACATTAAAGTGCATTGACAACTATTACAATGATGGTGATGGTGACGATTAGCTATTATTAACTATTACTTCATTTGTGACCCTAATATGTTTCTGCCATTTACCATGTTGCAGTCCCCCCGTATTCAGGGACCCTTTCGCTATTCACCTTCTGTATAAGTTTTACTACATGAAGCAGCAAGCTGTAATGGAAAAAATATTGAATAACAATAACAACGATGATGATAATAATACAACTATTTATATAGCACTTTAAAATTTACAAAATGCTTTAGAAATATAACCTTTTATCCTCACAACAACCTCGTGAGGTAGGGGCTATTATTGTTCTCATTTTACAGAACAGGAACCTGAGGCTGGAGAAGTTAAATACTTGTTTAGGGTCAAAGAGCTGATAAGTACATGGGGTCAAATTTGAACTCAAGTCTTCTTACCTCCAAACCCAGCACTATCCCCTGCACCAACAAAGTCTTCATTTCTAGAACTGCCTGTTACTATGTGATTTTGGATATGTGATTTGGACCCCTCTGGATCTCAGTTGATTCGTTTATAAAATAAGAGAGTTGGGTTGGATGGTATTTATTATCCCTCCTAGCTCTAACTCCTGTGAATTTTTCATATTGCAATTGGGTGTGAACCAATTAGAGAAGCAACTGAAAATCCCACAGAGCTGGCCAATTCCCATAAATAGGGAAGGGAAAAAGCATTTACATAGTACTTACTATGTGCCAGGTACTGTGCCAAGAAGAATAATCTTTGAACCAAAAAGGGAAAAACAAAAATTTCTAGTTCAAGTTGATACTCAAGAGAAGTCAGGAAATAGTAAACGAGAACCTGACCCCCTTGATTAATTCAAGTCATCTAAGCCAGATAAACTACATCCTATTAGAAAGAAGACAATTGGGTAGAGGAGTTTTTAGAAAACTAGACCTGCAGTCAGTAAGACTTCAGTTGAAATCTTCCTCAGATATTTAATAGCTATGTGATCCTAGGTAAATTATTTAACTTCTGCCTCAGTTTCCTCATCTGTAAACTGAGGGTAATAATGGGTTATTGTGATGATAAAATGAGATAATAGTTGTAAAGTGTTTTGCACACTTTAAAGTGCTATATAAGTGCTAGATATTAATATTATTAAAGTGGTGAGTATAATTACTAAGCCACTGGTAATGGGTTTTGAAAAATTGCAGAGGAAAAGTACCTCAGAATAGAAGAAAAATTAATTTTTTAAATGGAAGAGAAAAAAGTAAAAAAAACTATAGGACTATAAACTTGACTTCAATTTCCAGCAAAATTTAGACTATATCATTAAAGGGCTGGTTAGGGAACATCTAGAAATAGAAGTGATAATTACAAAGAGCCATCTTGGCTCCATCAAGAGCAGATCATGACAGACTAATCTTATTTTCTTCTCTGGCAATATTACTGGACTGGTAGATTAGAGGAATCCATCTAGCCATCCCTATCTCTATAGATATGGATATAGACATAGACATACACAGACACAGGCATAGACATGTTGTTGTTTGTCCTTCATTCTCAAAGAGGACCAATGACATCAGGAAGGTGATGTCTTGACTTGCAAGTGAATTGGATTTAAGTGAGGCAAAGCTGTGCAAAGTCACCAGCCTCACTCTCTAATCAGGAGCTATCTGGGTCCAGTGGCATGACATAGATCAGGATGACTGGAGATGGCCCTAGATGCAGTGGGAAACCTTTGATTTTTTAAGCTAAGGTCTTTCCCAGGTCTCCTCAATATAGGAAGAATGGGTATATTTTAAAGCACATTTTCTTTTATCTTATTGCTTTACATCCATATCAAATAGACAGACTGTAGGGTTCTCCTGTCTCTTTTCTGGAAATAGTCCACTCAATAAATTCTATGACTTTTGCTTGGCAACTGTCTTCCATCTATAGGCCTTGCTTTCCTGACTCAGCCACAGAGCTGCATGGTCATTTCAGAAATGAAAGCAATAAATTTCACAGCTGTTCCTTTGGAATTATTTTTTGTCCTGTTCTACTCCAAGCACAGTCCTCTAGATAATTGTTGAGCTCATGGAAGTAACCTGGCTATACCCAAAAACATTTTACTTCTCTTTAAATCATGTAGACATAGATGTAGAGTCTAGGTCTCTCTTTTGAGCTTCTGTTCTACATTATCAACTATCTATATCTATTTTAAAATGGATTTCCCATTGGTAGCTCAATATGTTCAAAACAGAATTAATTATATTTTCCCCAAAATCTTTTTTTCTCTTCCTAACATCCCTATATCTATTATCCTTCTAGTCCTCCAGGTTTGAAGCCTCAGAACTATACTTGACTCCTTATTCTCCTTCACTGTACATCCAATCAGTTGACAAGTCTTATCAATTCTATCTCCCCAACATCTTTTTCATCCATCTTTTTCTCTTGACTCATTACAACACTTAAATTTAGGTCCTCATCAGCTGTACCCTAGAGTATTGCAATAGATACCTAATTGGTCTCCCTACCTCATATCTCTTCCCTTCTCCAATCTGTCCTCCACAGACATGCTAAAGTGATCATCCAAGTTTGAACATGTCATTCTCCTAGTCAGGAATCTCCACTGATCCTTATTGTTCCTAAGATCAAAAGTAGACTCCTCTGTTTAGCATTTAATTTCTCCACAACCTGGCTCCTACCTACCTTTCCAGGCTTATTACACATTAGCTCCTACAACCAGGGGTCCTTAACCTGGAATCTATAAACTTGAGTTTTTTTATATTTAACAATTATTTCAATATTATTGTATCCTTTGTAATTCTGACTATTGTCTTTATTCCTTTAAAAACATTATTCTGACAAAGGGTCCATAGATTTCACCAAACTGACAAAGGCATCCATGTCACACATTTAAAGAAGTTAAAAACCCCTGGTGTACCTGCACAATACCTTTAAACCAAACTGGTCTTCTTGGTATTCTTCATACACAACAAACCATCTTCTGCCTCTGGCTGCCTTTGCACAGACTGTCCCCCCATCCCTGAAAGACACTCTCTTCTCATTCAACTTTTTATTGTAGTTGTGACTCTTGACAAGTTATTTAACCTCTCAAGACCCCAAGTAACACTTTAAGACTTTTCATTGCAGAACAGATGTTCATATTCATTGGTAGAAGGAGTTTCCTTAATGGGAATTCCATGTACCTAAGAAATCATAAATCCCAGACCCCCTTCAAAAAAATAGCATATTAGTGATGTATTGGTGAGTTTTGCTGAACTGACTTTTTATTTCTTTCATTTTTATTCTGTGTTATAGGAGTGTCTTGGGGCAGCTAGATGGCACAGTGGATAGAGCACTGGCCCTGGAGTCAGGAGGACCTGAGTTCAAATCCTGCCTCAGACCCATAACACTCACTAGTCACTTAATCCCAATTGCCTCACCCCCCCCCAAAAAAAAGAGTTAAGTGTATTATGAGGATTTTAAAAGGTAAATCATACATGTTATAGGAGTGTCTGTACTAGGGTAGAGAGTGGGAATATATTCAGATATGAAAGTAATGGAAAAAACAAAATATATCAACAAAATTTGTTTAAAATTTTCAAAAGTGACAAAATAATTTTAATGGGAACACAATGGAGTAATGAATAAAGAAAAGTTTTTCTTAAAGTAGGTTAAGAGCTTAGATAGGGTGGGACTCCTGCACTAACAAGAGAGCAGTGGCACCACCCACAAAATCGTGGAGCCAACAGTTGAATAGCAGCCAATTCTGTGAGAGCCAGGAAGAGGCGCAGGGAGCTTGGCAGTTACACCAGAGCGCCATCTGGTGCTGAGTATTGCATATGAGAGATGGGATCCAGCACTAGACTGACCATGCATACATACCCTCTTCATGACTACTGAATAGTATTGGTGACATATATAACCAAGTAGGTATTTTTTCTCTACCTTTTGGGACTTGTCCCCATACTCCCTCCCAGCCTTGAAGATCTACAATATAACACCAAAGACAAGAATAATAGTGCTTTCAATCACTTGGTGGATAATAGTAGCAGCAAGTCCTACCTCTAGACAAATAGGCTAGTTTTTCCCTAAACAGACAATGAAACTGTCCTCGAAATTTAATTGGTCTAAGGAGTTAAGGCTGAAACAGCTCACTAGCTTCCTAGTTATCTCTGATATAAAAGCTCATCCAGTTCACCAGCTTGATGGACTCCCTGCTGCTATGAGAGTCGACACCCTCTTCTGCCCAGACATGTCACATTGGCAAATGCAGAAAGGAAGGGAGCTGCACAAGCCTGAATCATTGCTGTACCCTTGCTGAATATCTTTTCCATGCTATTAAGCAAACCATTTTTGTTGTTAAATGTTAAGCAGTCCACAAGGCTCTCATTTTGTTCTGATCCCAAGCCTGAAACACTGCACCAGCCTGAGTTAGGCTTGGACCAGAACAGTGGTGGTGCCAATTTCTACAGGTAGGCCAATGGGAGCTTTTTGCTATTTTTTTTTTAGTATTTTTATTATTATTATTTTTAATTGGTGAAGTAACATGAGATTTTTTGACATGGCCAATGTGGGAATATGTTTTGCTTAATTACACTTCACTACAGGGGTTTTGTTTGTTTGTTTTCCAATGAGGGAGGGAGAAAAATAAGCACGTGATAATTGGGAAAGAAAAGAAAAGAAAAAAGAAGTGGTGTGGGACAAGGTTGAGAGAATGTCATGAGGAGGCCCTCAGAGGATAATATGATTGAAAAAGTTTGAGAACCACTGAGGTTCTGCCAGCAACAGTCAAATTCTATATTGACAAGTTCCCTAAGGAACCTGGGTTGAACGAATTCTGTACCCCAGCAATGGAGCCTGCCCCAGCTGTGATTGAAAAAACAACAACAAAGGAAAAAAAAACTCAACTGTTTGGGTTTAGCCACAATTAGATCAGCTCCCCTAGGAGCTTCACCATGCATGATTTCATCAGCAGATTTTGAGATGAGCTAAGAGTGGCAAAGGAAGTGGATCTAAAACCTCACCACTAAGCTCTGAGTCAAGGAATGGAGCTCACTGCACTGCTTGCCTCGCCCCCTCTGTTGGCCAGCTGTGGAGGCTTAAAAGCATCACGTGGGCCCATTTTGTTTAATTAACAACCTGTTCAATGTCATCAATCAACCACTACTCCCGGATCTCTCCCGACCCTGGGATACTTAGGCTAAAACCGTCCAACTTTGATTTCCACTTTGCCTTTGGGTTATGCTTTCCTTTCAATACAGGTCAGATGACATCAATTCATTCTTGGGACTGGAAAAGCAGAGTCTGTTTTACGTTGAACTATTTTTGGGGTTTCTAGAAGGGTCACCTTGTAGGTCGGCTTTTGGGAGCACCTTGCCATGGCCACAACAATGACTATTTTCTCTGTCTGTAAGGATTAGTTATGCTAATAATGTCTGAATGAAGTGACTCAGTAAAACCCTTCTCAATAAAGAGAGTATACAGGTATGTGCAATACAATTAGCTCAGCTGATTGCAACACGGTGTTAATGAGGCCAAGGTTGTCAGTTTAGTCTCTATCTACTGGTTCCTCTGCTATCTACAAAAATGCTCATCCTTAAAAAATCCTCTGTTGATCCTACCTTCCTCACTATCTATCATCCTTTATCTCTCCTCCCTTTCTCAGGTAAAGGTTGTCTGTACTTAGGACTTCCATTTTCTATCTCTTTTAAACTTTCTGAAATCTTTCTTTAACATCATCATTCAACTGAAACTGTTCTCTCCAAAGTTACCCATGATTTCTTAAATGTCAAATCGAATGACCTTTTCTCAATCTCCATCCTTCTTGACCTTGTAACATTTGACATTGATGGTAACCTCCTAGAATGCCTCTCCTCTCTTGGTTTTCCTCCTGTTCCTTCCTTTGCTGGACCATTTACTAACTGCAAATGCACATCACCACCCCACCCCCTAAGGCTCTATCCTGGGTCATCTTCTCCTTCCTGTCTATATTGTCTCTCTTGGTGATCTAATCAACTTCCATAGGTTCAATTATCATCTTTATGCAGATTATTGCCAGATCTATTTATCTAGCCACTCTAGTCCCTTTCCTGAACTACAGTCCCAAATCGCCAAATGTATCCCCTAAAATAGCATATGTTCACTCTTAACTCATCTTCCCAAAGAAAAGCAGGCTATATTTCCCCTTCAGAATTCTAAGGTATTCCCAAAGGATATCTTTCTCTAATGCTTTCAGCTTGAACCCCCCATTCTAGGGTGTTCCCCCACAGTTAGCCACTAATGATTAGCACCCCAGTTCCATTTAGCCAATTAACAATTAGCTTTGACAAAAGGCTATTTATTTTGAAGATACAGCAAGAAATAAAAACCATATGCTCCCTTTAATATCACAGGTGTTGTGAGGGGGTGCAATATTTTTTACTTATGTCACATAGGTCCCTGGGGAGAGTGAACTCAGACTAAACACAGTTTCTCCATAGCATTTGCCCCCACCAACTTCCCTTCCAAATGCAGCATAGTTATTGCTGGCCTGGGCTGAGCAGGGCTCAGTCAATGCCCCAGGGCAGCAAGGGGGATGGGAGACTATTTGGATGCATCTATGAAGTTACAGATGCCACAAGAGGGTCCCCGGAGGCCCAGTATGGATACAAGCATGGGCCATGATTACTGTACCTGTCCTTCTGGAAACAGAAGAGATTTCTCCACCACTCAAAGGGAAGCTGGCACAGTGATTTCCAAATCCTTCATCCTGCAATGGGCAAAGGCAGAAACCCATCAAGTCCTAAGACCATGGCCAGTACTCTAGTTTAAAAATCAATTCATCAAAGAATTAAAGCTATCTATAGTCATATGAAAAAATGCTCTAAAACATTATTGATCAGAGAAATGCAAATCAAAACAACTCTGAGGTACCACATCATACTTATTAGATTGGCTAATGTGACAGAAAAGGCAAATGATGAAGGTTGGAGAGGATGTGGGAAAATTGGAACACTAATGCATTGTTGATAGAGTTGTGAACTGATCCAACCATTCTGGAAAGCAATTTGGAACTATGCCCAAAGGACTATAAAACCGTGCATACTGTTTGACCCAGCAATGCCGCTTCTAGGTCAAAGAGATCATGAAAATGGGAAAAGGACTTACATGTACAAAAATATTTATAGTAGCTCTTTTTGTGGTGGCCAAGAACTAGAAATTGAGGGGATGCCCATCAATTGGGGAATGGCTGAACAAGTTGTGGTATATGAAAGTAATGGAATACTATTGTGTTATAAGAAATGATAAGCAGGAAGACTTCAGAAAAACCTGGAAATACTTACATGAACTGTTGCTGAGTGAAGTGAGCAGAACCAGGAGAACATTGTACACAGTAACAGCAACATAGTGCGATGACTAACTTTGATAGACTTAGCTCTTCTCAGCAATGTAAGGATCTAAGATAACTCCAAAAGACTCATGATGGAAAATGCTACCTACATCCAGAAAAAGAATTATGGAATCTGAATGCAGATCGAAGCATACTATTTGCTCTCTTTTTTTATTTTGTTTTGTTTCTTCTTTCTCATGGTTCCTCCCATTGGTTCTAATTCTTCTTTACAACATGACTAATGTGAAAATATGCTTAATATGAATGTATATGTACAGCTTATATCAGATTGCATGCCATCTTGGGGAGAGGGAGGGGAGGGGGAGAAAATTTAGAACTCAAAATCTTATGGAGGTGAATGTTGAAAACTAAAAAATTAATTAATTAAAAAAATAAAATCTATTCATCAGCAAGAGTTTTTAGAGGAATTACTTTCTCAGATCCCCCCCCCACACACACACACACTTTTTTTGTTAGGAGGAATTGTGGTGTGATAGGAAGAACACTGTACTTAAGAGTCAGGAAAGACCTGATTTCAAATCCTGCCCTGAATACCTACTCGCTATGTGACCATGGATGGAAAACTCCCTCAGCCTTTCTAACCTCAGTTTTTTCTTCAGTAGTATTACCTGTAACAGATCCCTCAATGGATTGTTTCAAGGCTTAAATGAGATAATATATGTAAAGCATTTTGTAAGCCCAGAATTGCTATAGAAATGTTAGCTGATATTATGATATTATCTCCCACTTCTTGAATTCACCAGGGTTGGGGAATATAGGAGACTTAAAATTGTAATCCTTAAAAATAGTGGGAGAAGAGGTGCTTCTACAACCTATACTACTCTCCCCAAGGGCAATCCCTGAAAACTGTAGGTAGGACAATAGCAGAGGGGAGTGTCAGTAACTGGCTTAGAGATCTGTCAAAAAAAGGCTTTGAGATCTACCAACATAGAACTATAGTTGGTCCCCATGCCTGGAACTCTCTCCCTCCTTGCCTCTACCTCCCTGCTTCCCTCGTTTCCTTCAAGTCTCAGCTAAAGTTCCATCTTCTGCAAGAAGCCTTTTCCAATTCCTCTTAATATTCCTTCCTTTTGTTGTTCATCTCCAATTTATCCTGTCTTTATCTTGCTCACACAGTTTTTGCACATTCTCTCTAAGCTCCTTGAAGAGGTCTTTTGCTTTTCTCTGTATCCTCAACACTTAACACAGTGCCTGGTACGTAATTGATGCATAAGTGTTAGCCAATTGACTGTTGACCAAAAACAGTATCACAAGTCCATGAGACATGTGTGGCTACTGGATTTATTACAATAGAAAGGCACATGTATGTGAGAACTCCTCATACTAAGGAGCCCAGCAGTGCAGGGAAAGCCTTGGGTATATAAGTTACAGGGAAAGGGGGCAGTCACAGGGGAGGGGGAAAGGATTAATTCCCTCCCAAAGGAGAGTAGAAGAGCAATGGCAAAAACAACATTCTTGTTCAGGGAGACCCTGAACAACTGATTGACTAGATTTTAATCCCTTCTCTGCCACTAATTGCTATCTGTATGTCCTCAGCGAAGTCACTTTACTTGTTTATACCTTAGTTTTTTTCATATGAGAAAAAAGGGTGTTGGATTAGATGATTCTAAGACCCCTCCCAGCTCTAAATGCTATGGTAATAATAACTCCAATTTAGGCAGTAAAGAAATGATACTTATTTGGGGTTCAGAAAACCTGAGTTCAAATTTCCCCTGAAGTTTCCTACTTTTGACCTTGGACAAATCACTTAACCTCCCTGGGTAGGATTCAGTTTCCTTCTCAGTAAAATTAAGTGGTTAAACTGAATGATCTTCTAAGTTCCCTTCCAGTACTAGATCTATGATCCTGTAACTCTATGACCTCTAAACTCTGTTATTATAATCACTTTGCGAACCACTTTATATATCTATGGATAGACAGATAATTAATCCTCATAATAAATCCGATGATATGGATAAGATATACTATTATCTCTGTTTTACATATGAAGAAACTGAAGATCAGAGAAGGGATGGGGAAGGTAATAAGTATTTATTAAGCACCTACCATGAGCCACGCACTGTGCTAAATGTTTACAAATATTATATCGTTTGATCCTCAAAGCAACCCTGTGAAGCAGGTGCTATTATGATTCTCCATTTTAAAGAAGAAAAAACTGAGCAAATAAAAGTTAAGTGAATTGCCCAGGGTCACACACTGACTTTGAACTCAGGTCTTCCTGACTCCAGGCCCAGAGCTCTATCCACTGCACCACCCAGCTGCCTCTAGCATATTCTCTACCAGAGAAGATAGCATGACTTGTCGAAGATTCCAGTCAGTAAATAATGGAGGCCAGGTTTGAACACAGGTCTTACAACTACTCCCAATCAAGTGTTCTTCATGCTATACCTTTCCACCTACAGATCTACTGGGGCACTGTGGTAAGTGTTCCAAGGATAGAAGAAGGTAACAGACACAGCCTATGCCCTTGAGGAACTTGAAAATGAGTTGGGAAAACAATATATAAGCCCATAAGACAAAACCCATCCACAGCAATGTATGCTAAATGCTTCAGATACTAGATGCTAGCAGAGACAAAGACAGAGACAGAGAAACAGACAAAGATGATAGAGATAGAGGACAAACACATTTATTAATTACTTCATTACTTTAAGTACTATGTACAAAGAGCTGTGCTAAGCACTAGGGACATAAAAACAAGAAAACAAAATAGTCCTTCCTTTTAAGAAGCTTATAATCTAATCAGGGAAGGCATTAAGGGGATCTGGAAAGATGGTGGGCTGGGGAAGCAGGCTGGAGAGTGAGTCAGCAGTGGAGTGTGAGCAGCATGGCTAGGCCTTCTCATAGTATGGAGGTTCCAAGCAGGGAATCATCAAGTCAGTCTTAAAGTAGAACTGTCCCCAGAGGACAGAGCAGTTGGTGTGGAGATGGAGCAAGTCAGAAGGTGAGCTAGAAGTAAAGAGTGAGAAGCACAAGAAGAAGCCTTCTTATGATATGGAAGTTCAGCCTGGGTGGTTAATGACAGAGGTAAGATCAGAGCTAGGCCTTAAAAGATGTGTATGCTTGAGAACAGTGAAGGAGATAGGTCATTCCAGATGGGTGGAGGGATCCTATCATGGAGGGAGTAAAAGATGTCATCCCAAATCTTTACTACCCATGTGACCTTGGATAAAACCCTTAACTTTAGGGGGCTTTAGTTCCCTCATCTGTAAAATGAGGCAGTTGGCCTAAATGATTTCAACATCTTATAATCATCGTATAATCATCAATAGCTACATTTATGTAGCTAGACTTTTGACCTCTGAGATCAGTAGGACTGAAGTTTCTAGTGAAAACATCACCAAAGCTTGCACTTGTATGTCCTGAATTTCACATTCACAGAGTCACAATCTAGGAAAACACACTTGTACCTGCCCCATTTCTAGTATATCTCAATAACCACCCTTTGTATCTATTGCAACCCAGCTCACACTGACAGGCCAAAAGCTAAGCAGAATGAGATGTGCTGACATTGGAGACAGAGGCGGACACTCATCCTCTTTCCTCAATTTTTACTTTCACGACTCATTCATAACAATGAGGGAGCTGGCCATTTCTAAATTAATGTGATCCGCTTGGTCGGTGCTGTGGCCTTCTGCTGCAATGGAGACAGAGTCGTGTGTCCTTGTGTGCTCACTAAGGTCAAATAGACCCTTTGCTACACTCCTTTCATTGCTTTCATAAAGGCCATTTCACCCAATGTTGCAGGATGTTAGTCACGATTTATATTCAAGCTCAAGACCATATTTTGTAAAGAAGGAACTCAAAAGAAAAAAAATCTGTCTCCAAATAGAAACTCCTTCATCTCTATTCTCTGGGGTACCCAGCACACTAGAGTTCATAGGATCATATGAGGATAATGTTAAGCCTTTATGAATAGATAAGACAAGGAGGGGATGAATGTTTGGTATTATCTGAAAAATAAGGAGACAAAAGCCATAACTAAGGTGAACACAACTTTGTCAGAGATTGGAAAATTTAGAGATGCTTCCTGATCTGCCATTTTGTTGGCATCTTTGTACTAAGGGTATTTCCTCCCCCTTCTGAAACCTAAAAACTTCATACGTGTGTTATTTTTTCTACCTCAACCACAGAACTGGTGAGAGTACTCGCTTCCCCTCTGCTCCAGGTGCATTAGTTATGATTTCTAAGTCTGCATATCACCTCCATAGATTTTCCTGATTAGTACCTCCACACATCTCCATAATCAGCACAATACTCAACCATTGCTTTGGTTTTCACCTGCCAACTCTCTATGTACATTTAGCCTAGTGGAATTGTGACAAAGACCCTTACTTCACCACTGCCACCAGATTAAGATAAAACCACCTAGAGATTCCTCCCAAAAACAGGGCTCCCACCATTTTCTTTCAGCCACCACAATACAAGAAATCTTGATTGCAATATTAGCACCACAGCCTAGCCCTGCAGTCCTACATGGAGTACTAGCCCAGAGTCTCCATGATGAGTCAGTAGCACATCAAAAATCATCAGTTAGGTGAGATGCAAAATCTACATTACTACAAAGCATAAGTAATTTGGATCACATGCTATCCTGAAAATCACAAAAATTCATCTGAGTCGTAGTCTAACTTTTTAACATATTTAACTTTTTCTATTCTTTTTGTTGTTCAGTCGTTCAACTCTTCATGACCCTGTGGACTGTAGCACACCAATACTGTCCATGGAGTTTTCTTGGCAAAGATACTGCAGTGATTTGCCATTTTCTTTTCCAGTGGATTAAGGCAAACAGAATTAAGAAACTTGCCCAGGGTCACTCAGATAGTTTCTAAAGTTAGATTTGAATTCCTGTCTTCCTGCCTCCAGGCCCAATGTTCTATCCACTGAGCCATCTAGCTGCTTCTTTTCTATTTCTACTTTTCACTATTTTTTACCCAGAGGCCAATTAAGCTATTCCTCTTGGTCCCCATCTTTAGGGATGTCAGAGCCTGTCTAGAGACAGATGTGAGGAGCTCTTAACAGTCATGAGATCTGAGATGGAAAAGGTATATTCTAGTTACAACCCCAGTTGCAAGTCAAAACTTGTCTCACCACAAGACATTTACACTGATGCCTTATTGGTGGAGCTGTCCAACCATTCCAGAAAGTCCTTTGGAATTATGCTAAGAAAATGACTAAAATGACTATGTAATCAGTAATGCAAAGATTCCAGAGCAAGGTATATACTGAAAAAATGTCAATGACAAAAGAAAAGTCCCTATAGGCCTATTTATTTTAGCACTTTTTTTATTGTACCAAATAATGAGAAACAAAATAATTTCTATTGATCAGGGAATAGCTAAACAAAATTGTGACACATGAAATGTTATGGAAAATTACAGTGCTATAAGAAACAATGAATTATGATGATTAGAGATGTGGGAAAGCACATATGAACTAATGCAAAGTCAAGTAAGCCAAAAAAAAAAAAAATACAGACAATGGTCACATAAATTTAAAATGAAAGAACAATAAACAACATCAAAACTATCAAAATTAAATGCTGTGAAATTACAATGCCCAAGCTTGGCTCTGAGAAGAAATAGGAGAAAATGCTTCTTGATCTTTTTTGGAGAAGTGAGAGAGTATGGATGTGGAACACTGCATATAATATCAGAGAGAAAGACACAGAGATAGAGACAGAAAGAGATGATATAGATATAGAAACATTATTTGTCAGTTTTGCTGAACTGGTAATTTTTTTCTCTTTTTTTTCCTTCTTTATTATAAAGAATAGCTCCATAAGAGGGATTGAGGAGAGGAATATTTTCACTTTTTCCTGTTATATAGCTTGTTTGTACATAGTGGTTTGCATGTTTTCTACCCTATTTGATTGTAAACTCCTCAAGGGCAGGGAATGTCTTGGACAGTTGTTTGTATCCCTAGTATTTAGTCTGGCACATAGTAGACATTTAATAATCCAGGCAGCTAGGTGGTGCAGTGGATAGAGCACCAGGCCTGGAGTAAGGAAGAATCTTCTTCCTGAGTTCAAATCTGGCCTCAGATACTTAGTAGCTGTGTGACCCTGGGTAAGTCATTTCACTATGTTTGCCCCAGTTTCCTTATCTGTAAAATGAACTAGAGAAGGAAATGGTAAATCACTGCAGTATTTTTGCCAAGAAAACCCCAAATGGGATCACAGAGTCAGACAAGACTAAAAAAATGACTCAACAAGAAACTTAATAAACACTTAAATGCAGGTAATATAAAAACAAAAAATATCAATAAAAATCTATCTTTAAAAAAATATCTGTCTCTCTATAGGGTTCTAAATCCTGACTTAATTGCTCCAGACCCTAACTCCCTTAACCGAAACCTCCAGAATTCTCTTCATCCTCTAGGTCCTCCCATTTATGTTAAATTCACATGTGGTCCTTGCCCTTGATCTCTACCTTTCCCTTTCTAAATTCTTTAAACAACTGCTCTGTCCCTGGACAACTCCTGTTCTTCGTGCATGTTCTTTTCCCATGTTCTTCATGGGGCAGCTAGGTAGAGTACTGGGCATCGGGACAGGAAGATCTTCAATTAATTTCAATAAACACTTATAAAGCACCTACTATGTATAAGGCACTTTGCTAAGCACTGGGGATACAAATAAGAAAAAGAGACAGTCCCCATTTCAAGGAGCTTATAATCTTATCTAATGGGAAAAGATAACACACAAAAGGAAAAACAGAGTAGAGGGGAGGGGTACCAATGGATACCGGGCAGCTGATGGAAAATGGAGTTACTAGGAAGGTGGCTGTTGTTGTTGTTGTTTATCCTTTTCAAAGAGGACCGTGACATCAGGGAAGTGATGCCATGAACACAAGTGAATTGGATTTAAGTGAGGGTGCAAAGTCACCAGCCTCACTTCCTCCTTCAGAGCCATCTGGGCCCAGTGGACAGCTATAGATCAGGACGACTGGAGATGGCCCAGGATGCAGTGGGGGACCTTGGCCTTTTCAAGCTAAGGTCTTTAACAGGTCTCAGTTTGACTGAGGCAACACCCATTCAGTGATTAAGGCTTAACAAGAAATTAGGCAGAGAATGGCCTCTTTACCTGGTCAAAAAAAAAAAATCAATCTGGGAGGGGAAGACTCTCAGAGTTTCTGGCCAAAACAGAAACAATTGCTATTTATATTCACTCTGAGCCAGTTAGGGCCCACACAGTGACCAAGCAGGGCTTGGCTTGGGTAAGCCCTCTATAAAGGTAGGCTTTGGGAGAAGTTC
The DNA here is from genome assembly GCF_900497805.2 of Vombatus ursinus. NCBI lineage: Eukaryota > Metazoa > Chordata > Mammalia > Diprotodontia > Vombatidae > Vombatus > Vombatus ursinus. The sequence continues at coordinate 9,518,014 of NW_020954585.1, forward strand.
AGTGTTCTACCTGTTAGTCTTCCATTCAAGGGGGAGAAGCAACTGAGAGTCAGTCAAGAAAATGTAGAGTATCAAAACCTGAGTCATTCTTCATGGTGATGAGATTTCAAATCTGGCCTCAGACACTTACTAGCTGTGTGACCCTAAGCAAGTCACTTAACCCTGTTTCCCTCACTTCTTCATGTGTAAAATGAGCTAGTTAAGGAAATGGCAACCACTCCAATCTCTTTGTCAAAAAAAAATGGGATCACAGAAGAGTCAAACACATCTGAGACAGCTGAACAACAACAAATAGTACCTACTTCCAAGGTTGTTGTGAGGATAAAATGTGATAATATTTGTAAAGCACATAGCACAGTGCCTGGCACATAGTGGGCTCTACATAAATACTTATTCCCTTCCCTTCATTCCATTGTTTCTATTTGCCTTCTTTCTCCAGGTGCTCTAGGTTTTCTCTTTCACCATCACAATTCTCATGGCTGCCCATGGCACCTTACGTCTATCCCTTCTTATTATCTTTCTACACTAACCATGTCTAAGTTGATTCTTGACCCAAATATAGATGTGGAATTTCAAATCAACAGCACTTACTGTGAGAATATTTTTATCCCTGCAAAAGAGAAGGATTCTTTTAATTCCATTCAACAAACATTTATTAAATGTCTAATCTGGTCAAGGAAGACATTTTCCTAGGCATTAGGCTTGCAAAGACAAAAACAAAATAGTTTCTGCCTTCAAGGAGAGTATATATTACTGGGGAAGAGAGGATACACCATGCACACAGGTAAATGAATAAAAGATAATTTAAGAAGGGAGAGAACACTAACAAGTAGGGGGAACAATCAATCCACAAGCATGAATTAAATGCCCAATATGTGCCATGCACCATACTAGGTATGGGGGGAGGGGGAGATGTGCAAAGACAATATGTGGAGTGAAAGGGAGTGAAGAGATAAAGAAGACACCAAGATTGTGGACCTAAGGAAACAAGGAAGATGGTAGTGCCCTCAATAGAAACAGCAAGTTTGGAAAAGTTTTGGAAAAGTGGAGTTTCAGGGAGAAGTAGTGAGTTCAGTTTGAACATGTTGAGTTTGAGATGCTTACAATATATCCAGTTCAAAATGTCCAATAGGCATTTGGTGATGTGCACAGGAGTTCAGGAGTCTAAGTCTGGATACATAGATCTAAGTATCATCTGCAGAAATGATAACTGAATCCACAATTAGGTCATGAAGAATAAGAATACAGAGAGAAAAAAGAAGGGGCCCCAGGGCAGAGCCTGAAGGAGAGTCAGAAGGGTCAGGGAAGATTTCACAAAGGAGAAAGTCTCTGAACTGAGTCTTGATTTTGAGAGGCAGATGAGGATAGAGTGCATTAAGGGCATTAAGGATAGTTTGTGTGGAAGCGTAGAGGTTGGTGATGAAGAGCTGTCAGCTCAAATTCCTAATATCAAAGGAATGTCCATTTCCACTATTCATCCAGTTTGTGACATAGAGTAGTTGATGGGAGGTAATATAAAATAAGGCTAGGCAGGTATTTTGAAACCAGATGGTGAAGGGCCTTTAATGCCAAGCTGAAAAGTTTGTATTTTATCTTAGAGACAATAGGGAGCTACTGAAGGCTCCTTCATGTGGTCAGAAGCATGTTAAGAAAAATAATTGAGAGACTACAGAGAAAGATTGGTGAGACTGAAAGCAGAGAGATGAAACTTCCCTATTACAGTCAAGGGCACCACCATCCTCCCAGTCCCTCAGGCTCTGAACCTGGGTATCATTCTGCACTTTTTACTATCTCTCACTGCCCCCCCATATCCAAGCTATTGCTGAAACCTGTTGATTTCACCTTTGCAACATCTTTCAAATATGCCCCTTTCTCTCCTCTGATACTACCACCACTCTGGTGGGGGTCCTGGATTGGTGGGTCTGCTTGTCTCAAATCTTTCCCCGTTCTATTCTATCCTCTAGTCAGCCACTGAAGTAATTATCCTGAAGTGCAAGTCTGACCATAAACACCCCACTACTCAATAAACTCCAGTGCCTCCCTGTTGCCTCCAGGCTCAAATATAAAATCTTCTGTTTAGCATTCAAAGCCCTTCATAACCTAGCTCCCCCCACTCTACCATTCCAGCCTAGGCAGAATAGATATCTCTAGTCTATTCTCTCTGTCTCTCTATCTCTGTCTCTCTGTCTCTGTCTCTCTATCTCTGTCTCTCTCTCCCTCTCCCACACACACACACAAACACACACACACACACACACACATACTGTCTCTCTCTCCCTCTCCCTCACACACACACACACACCTCCTTCTCCAAGGGAGACATTCATTACTGCCAGGTAGGGAAATAAAGGTTGGGGCCAGAGGCCACCACTCTGCTCTGTATTGTTCATCTAGGGGATGTGATTTGGTTTCATCTAACTTTTAATCACTTTGTTATTTTGGGAGACAAATTGGACACCTCAAGTTCTATATCCAAGGTTTAACCCTTTTCCCACTTAATACCAGTTCCACAATCAACATACATAGAGAATAGCAAAGAAACACATTTATTCAAATCATAGCAAAACAGAAATCAGAGAAGGTATACATAGGAGGTAGCTAGGTGGTTCAGGGGATAGAGCACTAGGCCTGGAGTCAGGAAGACCTGAATTCAAATCCAGCCCCAGACACGTACTAGCTATGTGATCCTGGGCAAGTCACTTATCCCTGTTTGTCTCCATTTCCTCATCTGTAAAATGAGCTGGAGAAGGAAATGGCAAACCACTCCAATATCTGCCAAGAAAACCCCATGGACAGTATGGTTCATGGGGTCACAAAGAGTTGGACACAACTGAACAACAACAATACATAGGAGAATATATGCTAGACAAAACAGAGTGAAGGAACTCTTCCATTGTGAGAGACATAACTTAGCTTAACCAAGAAAGAGGTCCTGGATCTCTCCCAAGGGGAAACTTTCCAAAATCTCTAAAGTAGCAAGGTAGGGACATTATAGAGACTGCCCATTCCTCTCCAAAGTCTTTGCCTTCAGCAACCTGAAGTGAGGTTGTCCTCTTCCATCTTCTCTCTTGAAATTGGAAACCTACTCAACACTACTCTAGAAGAAGACTCTCTCTCAGAGAGGGCCAAAAGGGGAACTCCTGCTTTAAGAGTCCCCAAAGGGGGACTGGCTAAGAACTGAAGCTCTTGCCTCTCACCAACTCTGGCCTGCCCTTCGCACAAGACAGAGCCTTCATCTCTACCCATAAGGAGGGAGTCCCATACCAATAGACTTTGGGGTTATCTATCTTACACTCCCTCCTCTCCCACCCCTCCCCAATTACTCTTCAGTTCTCTGGCTGTTCCCTATTCCTAGAATGCTCTTATTCTTTATCTCCACCTTCTGGATTCCCTGACTTTCTTCAAGTTCCAACTCAAATCCCACCTTCTACAGAAGCCTTTCCCAATTCTTCTAAATTCTAGTGCCTTCCCTCTGTTTATTATTTATATAGCTTGTTGGTTCGTATTTGTTTGCTTTTCTTTCCTATTAGATTGTGAACTCTTCCAGGGCAAGGACTGTTTTACCTCTCTTTGTATCCCTACTTTAGCACAATGCCTGGTACATAATAGGTGCTTAATCAATGCTTAGTGGTTGACTGACCAATTAGGAAGCCAGAATCATAGACTTATAGAGACACAAAGAGCTTTAGAAGTTATCTAATGCAACTTCTCATTTTATAGAAAGTAAATAGAACCTTAAACTTAATTCAAATGATCTGCGCAAGGTCACTCCATCACCTCTCTGCCAAGAATTTGGAAACATGCTTCACCATCAGTCTTCTGAAGTTATGACTGGCTATTGCATTGGAGTTCATAAGTCTTTGAAAGTTGTTTCCATTACATTATTATGTGAATTTATATACAAATTGTTATCCTGGTTCTGATCACTTCACTTTGCATCAATTCAAACAAATCTCAGGTTACTGTGGTTTCATCATATTTGCCATTTCTTATGGAATAATATTCCATTGAATGTATATGCCATAATTTATTCAGCCAGTAACCAATGGATGGGAATTCACTTTTTTTCATTTTTTTCCATCATCAAAAAAAAAATGTTGCTATGGGGGCAGCTAGATGGCACAATGGATAGAGTACCGGCCCTGAAGTCAGGAGGACCTGAGTTCAAATCCAGCCTCAAACACTTGACACTAGCCGTGTGACCCTGGGCAAGTTGCTTAACCCCAATTGCCTAAAAAATAAAGTTGCTATAAATATTTTTGTATATATGGCTCCTTTCCCTTTGTCTTTCATCCGTTTGAGACATAGATGTAGTCATGGCATCAATGGGTCAAAATATGCTTAGTTTAGGGAATTTGGGGTTATAATTTTAAGTTGTTTTCCAGAAGAGTTGGGCCAATTTGCAATTCCACCAACAATGAATCAATGCATCTGTCCTTCCATAAGACAGGCATTTATAATTCTTCACAGATTGTTATGTTCTAAGATTCATAGTCATATAGTATCAGTGACCAAACATTTGTATAAAAATATTAGTTTCCATGATGGGAAGCAGCTTGGAATCATTGAAAGCACTGACCTTTTTCCTAAACATAATCCAACCTACTCTCTTCCCTCTATTCCATTTTGGACCCAGCTCACTGTCCAAGTCATCACATCAATAAGCATTTATTTAGCATCTATTATGTGTCATGTACCAAGGGACAGAGAGGTGGTGCAGTAGATAGAGTACTGGACCTGGAGTCAGGAAGATCTGAGTTCAAATCTAGCCTCGGATACTTATCAGCTTTGTGACTCTGGGTAAGTCAGTTAACCTCTCTGTGCCTCAGTTTCTTATCTATAAAATGGAGACATACTAGAGAAGGAAATGGCAAACTGCTCCAATATCTTTTCCAAGAAAAACCCCATGGACTTGTGCATGGAGCACAAAGAGTTGGACATGAATGAATGACTAAACATGTACCATTGTGCTAAGGACTAGGGATACAAATAAAGGCAAAAATAGTCCCTGTCCTCAAGAAGCTCAGAATCTAATGAGTAAGACAGCATGCAAAACAACTATGTACAAATAAGATTTATATGGGACAATATCAGAGGGAAGAGGACAGCTAGGTGGCACAGTGGATATAGTGCGGGGATGTCATCAAATAAAGCATAATGTTTCATGAGCAAAATTAGCAGGTTTCTCACATTTGTTGTTGTGAAGTCATTTCAATTGTGTCTGACTCTTATGACCCCATCTGGGATTTTCTTTGCAAAGACATTAGAGTGGTTTACCATTTCCTCCTCCAGCTCATGTTTACAGAGGCAGAGTTAAGTGACTTGCCCAAGGTAACATAGCTAGCAAGTGTCTGAGACCAGAATTGAACTCAGGAAGGTGAATCTTCCTGACTCCTGATTTTCAGAGCCCAGTGCTCTATCCACTGTAGCTCCTAGCTTCCCAGTTTACCAGAGGACATATAGAATCACAGAATCTTAGATTTAGAAATAGAAGCAATCTGAGAGGCCAACCCCTTTATTTTACAAATGAGAAAACTGAGACCCAGAAAATTTTTTGCCCAGAGTCACATGTAAGTAAGTGGCCAAGCTAGGATTTGAACCAGTACCTCCGAATCCAGCATCCATTCCACTAAACCATAAATCAGCCATTTATCCATTTAATTATGTTTTTTCTATAAGAATAATTTTTATTAAATTTATTAAAGTTTTATTAAGACAATAAGGAATGAACTAATATTAAAATAGCTATGTATTTAAATGAATGTTAAAATGTTAAAATTTCTTCAAGGAGGCTGTATCCAATGTTAAACATTGCCTTCACATCTCATTCTCTTTATCAGTTACAATCATCTCGAGGCTCAGTACTGTCTCCACTCTGGGATTATTTCCTGATCTAATGGGAAATACATAAGCAGTTTCTGACAGAGCTAGAATCAAGATGAGGATTATCTTGTAGTTCTCTGCTTCCTTCACATTTGACCCTCTTGTCATCCCATTCTAGATTGTGACCAGCTGAGACCTCTGATAACTGTGAGCTCCCTGACCTTTGTCTTGCCTTTTCTTAGATTAGCTTGCTCATATTTCATTATTTAGGTAAACTTTGCTTTGCTCTAATGCATTTATTGGGCAGCTAGGTGGTACAGTGGAATCATCTGGGTGGTACTTGGAATTAGGATGACTCATCTTCATGGGTTCAAATTAGATAATATTTGTAAAGCACTTAGCACAGTGCCTAGCACATAGTAGGTTCTTACCTAATGTTTATTTTCCTTCCTTTCTTCATTTCTTCTACACTCATGCCTGAATTCTATAGGTCTCCTCAATACTCCCTGAATCTTCTGGTCTTGACTTGCCTAGTGATCCCAATTTCACCACTGCCTACAACCCCATCCTGTTTTGAGGGGGGCATCTCATCCTGGGCACAGCTTCTATTCTGTACGAATATCTAAAACCAGACAACATTGACACATGCAAATATATGGCAGACAAAGATAGACAGTCTAAGGCAAAAAAAAGAGTATAATCCCAAAGGATAGGGGAAAAAAATATGCTCTTCTAGCACCAATACCCTTTCAGTAAAATGTTAACTCCTTAAGGAAAGATGGGAGTAAGAAAGTGACTAGACATGTCTGGAAGGGCAAGTTAAAGGGTGTTTTGTCTTTGTATCCCTAGACCCAGTGCAATGACTTATATTTAGTAGATACTTAATGAATTTTAAATTACTCAGTTGAATTGAAAGAGAACTCATGGCTGTCCTACTTTTTTTCTTTTTAGAAAAAATAGAATATGACAGCTGGAGAATAGATTTAAAGCTAGAAGGAATATTCCAGATGAGGAAACTGAGGCCCCTTTGAAAGAAGTGACTTACTCAAAGATACACAACTATCATCAGTGGCAGAATCAGGAATAGAACCCATGATTCTTTTGATTCTTTAAAGTTGTAAATGAAAAACTGTTAAATCTCCAGCTTAGCTAGTTGGGGTTAGCTAAGGAAAGGATGGCTTAGTCTCGGAAAAGACAGAACATCTCCCACCATGAGACAGGCATGTGTAATTAGCTAGGTGCCCATATTAGCTTCATCAGTCTCCCACATCCAGGGAACTGACTTGTCAAAGAAACTCCAATTGTTTATATTTTTGTTTCTCTCGTATTTCTTGTTTGAGTTTCTATTTGCTGATTAAAGGTTAGGTTGGTCCTTCTTAAGAATGAAAGGGAAAGGGGAGGGGGGGCAGAGTCAAGATGGTGGAAGGAAAGCAGTGACTTGCTAGAGCTCTCCCCCAAACTCCTCCAAATACCGACAAAAAATGGCTCTAAACAAATTCTAAAGCAGCAGAACCCACAAAAAAACAGAGTAAAACAAATTTCCAGCCCAAGACAACCTGGATGGCTGATCAGAAAAGTATATCTCATTGGGCTGGGAGAGGAGCACAGTTTGGCGTGGGTGCGCAGGACGCAGCAAACCTGGAGCAGGCCTCAGAAGACCAAATCGCGGGCAGCTGTGGCGGTTTCCAGACTTCTCAGCCCACAAAAGCCAAAGACAACTTAGAAGGTCAGTGGGAAAAGTCTGTGACGGCAGAGAGAGAAGAAACTAGATCTCAGCCACCCCAAGGGCAGCAACTGGCTTCTGAGCTTCCAGCCCACAGACTGAGGGGGAATCCAATGGCTGATCAGAGGGGGATTGCAAGGATCTCTTTGCCCGTGCTTGGATCTGGGTCACAGTTCTGAGGGGTGGCCCTGGGACGAGGAGGAGTGCTGGCATGGTGGAGCTTGTTGTGGCAGTAGAGAGGAAACACCTCGCCCCTTATCATACCACCTTGGAAGAACTGACAATTTTCAGGTCCCTAGAAATATCTCTGAAAACAACTGTACAAACCCCCAAAGCTTGGGACAGTACATTCTCCACACTGGAAACAGACCCTTACCTTAACAAAGAGTTTAAAACTCAAGTAATTGGCCAGGATCATGAGCAAGCAGTGCAAAAAGAGTCAGACTATATTATCTTACTTTGGGGACAAAGAAGATCAAAACATACATCCAGAAGAAGAAAACAAAGTCAAAGCTCCCACATCCAAAACTTCCAAGAAAAATATGAATCAGTTCCAGGCCTTGGAAGAGTTCAAAAGGGATTTTGAGAAGCAAGTAAGAGAAGCAGAGGAAGAACTGGGAAGAGAAATGAGAGTGATGCAAGAAAATCATGAAAAGCAAGTTAACAGCTTGCTGAAGGAGACCCAAAAAAAATACTGAAGAAAATAACACTTTAAAAAATAGACTAAACCCAAATGACAAAAGAGGTCCAAAAAGCCAATGAAGAAAAGAATGCCCTAAAGAGCAAAATTGGACAAATGGAAAAGGAAGTCCAAAAGATTACTGAAAAAAAATACTTCTTTAAAAATTAGAATAGAGCAATTGGAAGCTAGTGACTTTATGAGAAATCAAGACACTGGAAAACAAATCCAGAAGAATAAAAAATTAGAAAACAATGTGAAATATCTCACTGGAAAAACAACTGACCTGGAAAATAGATCCAGGAGAGAGAATTTAAAAATTATTGGACTATCTGAAAGCCATGATCAAAAAAAGAGGCTAGACATCATCTTCCAAGAAATAATCAAGGAAAACTGCCCTGATATTTTAGAACCAGAGGGCAAAATAGAAATTGAAAGAATCCACCGATCACCTCCTGAAAGAGATCCCCAAAGGAAAACTCCTAGGAATATTGTAGCCAAATTCCAGAGTTCCCAGGTCAAGGAGAAAATATTACAAGCAGCCAGAAAGAAACAATTCAAGTATTGTGGAAACACAATCAGGATAACACAAAATTTAACTGCTTCTACATTAAAGGACCACAGGGCATGGAATATAATATTCTGGAGGTCAAAGGAGATATGATTACAACCAAGAATCACCTGCCCAGCAAAACTGAGTATAATTCTTCAGGGGAAAAAATGGTCATTCAGTGAAATAGAGGACTTTCAAGCATTCTTGATGAAAAGACCAGAGGTGAATAGAAAATTTGACTTTCCAATACAAGACTCAAGTGGAATATGAAGAGTTAAACAGGAAAGAGAAATCATAAGATACTTATTAAGGTTGAACTGTTTACATTCCTGCATGGAAAGATGATATTTGTAACTCATGAGACCTTTGTCAGTAATTGGGTAGTTGAAGGGAAAAAATTATATGTATGTATATAGATAGATAGATAGATAGATAGATAGGTAGGTAGGTAGATAGATAGAGGGCACAGGGTGAGTTGAAGATGAAGAGTTCATATCTGGAGAATAAAATTAAGGGGTGAGAGAGGATTATACTAGGAGAAGGAGAAAGGGAAAGGTAGAACAGGGTAAATTATCTCACAAAAAAAAAAACAGAAAAGAAAAGGCTCTTACAGTGGAGGGGAACCGGGGAAAGGTGAGAAGAAATGAGTGAATCTTATTCTCATAGGATTTGACTTAAGGATGGTATAACATACACACTCAATTGGGTATAGGAATCTGTCTTACCCTACGTGAAAATTGGGGGTAGGGGGGGAGGAGACAAGAGAGTAGGGGGATGATAGAGAGGAGGGCAGATTGGGAAAGGAGGTAATCAGAAGCAAATACTTCTGAGGATGGACAGGGTCAAAAGAAAGAATATTATAAATGGGGGGGCAGGATAGGATTAAGGGAAATAGAGTTAGTTTTTCATAGCATGTCTACTATGGAAGTGTTTTGCATAACTGCACACATATAGCCTATATTGAGTTGCTTGCCTTTTCAATGAGGGTAGGTGGGGAGGGGGGAAGGCATAAAATTTGGAACCCAAAGTTTTAAAAACACATGTTTAAAAAAATGTTTTCACATGCAACTGGGAAATAAGAAACACAGGAAACAGGGTACAGAAATCTAGCCTGCCCTACAGGAAAATAGAAGGGGGGGGAGATAGCAGGGAAAGCAGACTAGAGGAAGGGGTATTCAGAATGCATGCCATCTTGGCGTGGGGGTAGGGGTGAGATGGGGTGAAAATTTGGAACTCAAAATCTTGTGGAAGTAAATGTTGAAAACTAAAACTAAAAAAAAAAAGAATTAAAAAAAAAAAGAATGAAAGGGAACCTAAAGTATAGTGTTGAGACATGGACAAAAGCCAAGGGGACACAATGAAGCATTTTGATTCCCTGAGGGACTACACAGTGGATAAATAGGAGAGTTTGTCTTCTTAGTGGTTGTGGGGGAAGAGGACCAATGGAGCCATTTGGAACTTGGCTGTCAGATTCCTGACAAACCAGCTGCTCACTGGGTATGATAAATAGAACTCCTCCAAGGACAGAAAATGACAGAAAGAGGGAGGGGGAATAATCCCCCTAACTCTCAAGTCACCCAAATGAAAACCACTCCTCTCCCCTCTCTCATTCCCATGTACTAAGTGCAGTATGGCTGTCATTTTGGACTATACCCAGAGATGCAGAGCTACACTCTACACATGCCTGAATCCCTCCCTAGTGAGAGGTTGGATGCTCAGAGATGCACATCCAATCCTTCAAATCTCTTGGATCTTAAGAGTGAAAGTTTTGAGGGATAAGCTTTTGTTAATTCCCTAAATCACCCTTCCCCAGGAGAGGATATTTAGATCTATTCATTTATTGGTTATATTTACATAATGCACATAAAGGACTCTGTAGTTAGAAAGCATAATTATAAACTGCATTATATAGAAAGCATCATTAAAAATTGCATTATAAGCTGAGAGCCAAGAGACTTAGTTCCAAGACAGGGCTTTGTCACTCACCAGAGGTGTGGCATTAGGCAAATCTCCTACCCTTTGTATCTTGTTTCATCAACTGTAAGATGGAGATAATTCTTGCATTACTTACTCCACAGGGTTGTGAGGATTAAATAATTATGCAAAAGTGCTTCATAAACTCCAAAGCTCTATGTAAATATACATTATAATTCAGTCATTCATCTATATTCATTTGTTCATTCAACCAATACGTATTTATTTAAGTACAACCCTATAGAAGACTAGCAGCATTTGAGAACTCAAAGTGGTTTCTATCAATCCAAACTCATCTAATAATCATAATCAATTATTTATTCTTTAGAAGGTGCTAGGTAGCACAGAGCTCTGGGCCTGGAGTCAGGTAGATCTGAATTGAAATCTAGACTCAGATACTGTGTGATCTTGGGCAAGTCACTTAACATTTGCCTCAGTTTCCTCACTGTAAAATAGGGATAATAACAGCACCTACCTCCCAGAGTTGTTGTCAAGATCAAAGGAGATATATCTGTAAAGTGTTTAGTATAGTGTCTGGCACATAACAGGCTCTATATAAATGCTAGCTATTATTATTATTATCATTATCATTATTGTCAATAGGCGCAGTATGGGACAGTGGTTCTGGAGTCAGGGAACTTGAGTTTGAGTACCTGCTCCAGCATCACTGCCCATGTGACTTTGAGCAAATCACTCAACCTCTCTGTGCCTCAGTTTGAGGGATGGGCCAGATGACTTCTAAGGTCCCTTCTAGCTCTCAATCTATGATCCCGTGTGTCAATGGGTACACTGAGGAACCAGGGTTTCAATTTATACAGTCACAACACCAGGAAATCTCTAAACCAGCACTGCATTGTATTAATATTCTTTGTTAATAGTGCTTATACTATTATAATTTATGAAGACCAGGTTTATTTTAGTGAAATATATTGTGTTTGATATGTCATATATAACATATATACACATGTGCACATGCAAACATTTAAATTGTTTCTACTTTCAAACCTTTTAATGTATTTTGATTCCATGAATGGCAGACTCCCAGAGGGAATGAATACACAACGGATAAATATACGAGCTTGCCTTCTTTGTGGTTGGTAGGAAGAGGACCAACGGAGCCATTTGGAATATGACTGTCACATTCCTGACAAGACTAATTGCTCACTGGGCATGATACATAGAACTCTTTAACTTCCAAATCCTTTACCATGTCAAGAGTTGGCCCTGGAGTCAGGAAGATCTGAATTCAAATCCAGCCTAGCTGTATGACCCTGGGCAAGTCATTTAATCTCTGTCTCTTCAACCATAAAATGGGAAGAATAAGAACAATAACAGTAAACACCTACTTCATAGAGCTCTTTGGAGGATAAAATTTAATAAAAGTTATAAAGTGCTTGACACAGTGCCTAGCACATAGTAGGTGCTTAATAAACATTTGTTCCCTTCCGTTCCTATCTACTCTCCACTGAAGTCTTCTTCCAATGCCTTATTGAGATACAGAGGTAATGCTGAGTTCCCAAAGGAACTCAGTCAGAGGAACACATCTTCTAAAAGTTCCTACTAAGCTGAAAAGGCCTTGAGGAATCATCCAGTAATGGGCTACATGCCTGCTGTACAAAGACAAGTCCACCTAAATTCAGAGAGGCTCATTTATAGCACTCAGGTCACAGCAGCTCAGGAAAACTAGCCACTAAAGCAAGGCGGGATTCAACCAAAGCTAATGTAGGGAGTACTCACACTCATGAACTCCTATCTTCTGAAAACTGAACTGTGAGCTTGTGTCTTCATAGCATCCCTGTAGAAAGCAAACAATAGTAACATTCAGGTTCATGGTATAATTTGGGCAATTCGTTACTCCCATTCATGGCTCTGAGGCCCAAATGAATCTTTGTTCAGGACAATCCAAAAGACATCTGATGAATCCAAAGCCAAGACATTTAATAAAAACATAATGGCAAGGTAGTGAAAAGGGAATGGATCAAGTATTGAATGATCTCAGTATCCATTCCCAAATGGTTGCCACCCCCAATAGTCTCTTGGGAGTTATTAGAGTTAGATCCCAACTCTCCTTTTTTGTCTCCCCAACATAGTGGGAGAAGGATGTAGCAATTCACTTGAAAAGTATCCAAGGAGCACAAGCAGCAGGCTTTACTTGGTTACTTACCTTTCCATCTTGCCACAGAAGCCTTGGGAGCTCTGACATCTGGATACACAGCCTCTAGAGAGCGGCATTGCTCTTGGCACTATAACAACAGTCCTGGAACCATTGCTGCCATCTCTCAAGAACTGAATACATCGTTCCTCATCTCTGCTGGCTCTGGAATCTATATCCAAATGACCAGCATAGCGTGAATACAACTTCCATTTTCCCTCATCTCTCCCATCTCTTCAGCTGTAATGCCTGTGTCTAGCAACACCTCTGCAACACTCTTCTTCTTTTCTAAAACTGTTCTCACTGGAAGTGTGCGGACCTGGAATCAGGAAGACTAGGTTCAAAAGGGAAAATCATTTAATGTCTCTGAGTCTCAGTTATCTCATCTCCAAAAATGGAAATAATAGTACCACCTACCTCACAGGATTGAAACAATGTACATAAAGAATTTTGCAAACCTGAAAGTACAACATAAATATGATATTATCATAATTGCCTGAAGTTAAATGGATAAATTGATGGTAGAAATGGTATCCAAACAGTGGTGTCCTAACTCCTACCTAATACAATTCTATTTTTACTACACTACACCCCATTCCTTTTTACTCACCCACCACCACCCCACCACCACCACCACTAGATTTTCCAATGGGGAAAGTGAAACCTAAATAAGTTAGATGATTATGGTCACAAACTGAGTTAGTAATGTACCCTTTTTCCAGAAAGATGCCATTGTTTCATATCAGATGCCTGAGGAAATATTCTCTTGGAGAATAAGAAGATTAACTAGTTTACCCAGAGTACTGCCCAGAGCAGGGAATCAATACTCTTGACCTTGTTTCTTTCTAGTTGCTCGGTGCCCATCTGTTTGCTGAACACAGTTGAAGCTAACCTAGCTCCTTGAAAACCTCCCTGGGCCTCCATCTATTTCACAGAATAAGGACATAAGAAGTTTTTCTTCCTCTCACTACTTTGCAGAAGACTATGGGGCCATTCTTTAATGGGGCCAAGCAGCAAGCATGGAGGTTTGGTTTCGCATAGGCAAGGTTAGGGAGAAAGCATAAAGGTACCTTTCCTATCTAGGTGATGCTAATGCACATCCCTGAGGCATAAGGGTGGACATTTGACAGAAGGTAGAGAAAGCAAGTATGCTGGGGGAGCCCCCAGTAAAAATATATAATAAAGATGACTGATAAACATACTGACTTAGATGTCATATTTACTTAAATGGATCTGTATTCTCATTAGCTTAGAAAGTATTCTCTCTCCATCAGTTCATCAGTCAGTCAAAAAGCATTTACTAAGTGTTTACTATGTGCCTGACTCTATGTTAAGTATGAGGGATAATTTTTTAAAAAGCAAAGAAAAAATAAAACAGTCCCCAGTTCTCAAGAAACTCAAAGTCCAATGAATCACCAAGTGAGACAGCAAGGGGTTCATGGATGTATCTCAGGAACCAGATTGAAGGAAGCAAAAAAAAAAACCAAGCATTTATTAAGAAACTGCTATGTTCCAGGCACTACACTGAGTGTTTTACAAATAGCTCATTTAATCCTCACAACAATCCTGGAAGGCTGGTGCTGTTATTATTCCCATTTTACAGATGAGGAAAGTGAGGTAGATAGCTGCCTAGGGTCACACCACTAGTGGGTATCTGCATCTGCATCTGCATTTGAACTCGGGACTTCCTGACTCCAGGGTGGCACTCTATCCAGTGTTACCTAACTGCTAAGAGGGAGAGGAAAAGAAATGAAGGCACTGATTATAAACAGTTTTCTCAGCCAACTTTCTCAAGCAATTTATTCATGAAGGAGAATGCATATCCAGACCTCTCCACACTGTATCATTTTGTCCAATTCTTATCCATATCCTTCTGTTAATCCTTATAAAGGATTCACACAATATGCTGGAGTTCTTCTGGGTTTTTTAATATTTAAAGCTACCAGTGCAGGCTGTCAGTTGTCTCTCTGTTATCATTCATTCTCACCACATGATCAGTCGACCTCTTTTGCTGTTCATTTATGTCTTTAATGATGTCTTTCATAAATGCTATTTCTTGTACATACACCTACTATGGATGGAGATGCAGGATGGAAAAAAGCATAGATAAGAAGGTATGAGATGAGGAAAGGGGAATTACAATAGGATTTCAGCTGAGATAGGTAACTATCAGCTACTGCCTTCCCCCATACAGCCTATATGACTGGGACTGGAAATCTGACTCAGCCACTTGCCTCCAACAACTCAAGTTATTGTTAAGATTCTAAGTAGATTCCACAACCAGAATGCTTAAATGACCATGTGAAACAAAGGCCTCTTTGCCCACAGTTTTGGAAATCTTCCCCTTTCTTTTTTGTGTGTCATCAAGGTGTCAGCCTGGCAGCCTGCCCATTGAGATCTGGGTCTCCTCCTCTTATGCTTCTCCAGAACTTTTCCAAATTTTTGAGGACAATACAAATCCCTGGAGTAGCATCTGTTTGTTTCTCTTTTTGATAACAAGGAGAATCTGGGAGCTGGCCTTACTCAGTGATTTAGGAGAAGGCATTATCCCTGATTAGAATGGAACCCAGCCTGGGCTCATTCTTCTCTCATGTCAGACTGTCATCTTGAATGCCTACTTCATTAATACTACATCCAAAGAAAAAGTACCCCTTACCTCAAGACTATTAAAGCCAAGCTCATTCCCTGCCTCTCACCCCTTCCCCTAATCTTTTTCCTGACACCTCAGACTCTCCAGGTCAGAGTGAAGGAGTAGTCAAGGCCAAAAGGAGATTGCCTTCTTTCTTAAAGGAGGGGCTGCTACCCAAATTTTTCTTAGAAGGGCTACAGGGTTACTGATAATCTTGAGTAAAATTTCAAAGTGGTTCAAGTTTGATGCCTAGTACTGTGCCCTCTAGCTGCCCAAAGTGTACCCTCCCCCATACTGTCCTGTCCAGACTTCCCTTACTTTGGTGTCCCATGTCATAAAATTTTCTCCCTTTCTCTCCATAATTAAAACTCTCATGTTTTCATGGAACTCATCTCACCTAAGGGTTAGGAAAAAGAAATCTGATCAATAAAATGCCCTATCCTCCCTTAAACTTCCTTGCAAAGGGTTAAATTACAGGGATCTGTAAATCTTTAAAGAATTTTCTTGCCCAGCTCTGTCCCTATTCTCTCCTTGTAATAGTCCAAGAAAAAAACAAAACAAAATAAAACCCCTCTCTGGTCCCTCTGCTCTTAGATCTGCTTTGTTCTATTGCCTAACACTCCCTCCTTCTACCCTTTTCTAGAAACTCTCATGTACCACATGTGAACAGTTAGGGCCTCTCTGCTCAATCCTCAGCCTCCTTATCTATGGTATAGGATCATAGACCTAGAGTTAAAAGGGACTTTAAAGGTCATTTTACAGATAAGGGAACTGAGGTCCCAAAATAGAAAACCTGGGTGAGAAGTTTCTTTCTCTCCCCATTATTCCCATGACCAGCACATGCATTGTTGACCTGACAAGTAATGGAGGCCAGACATTTCATCCACAGTCTAAAAGTAACAGAAATTTAGAAGAACCTGAAAGTTCTATGAATGAGTGAACTCACTCCCAGGGTTCCGTTTTCCCCAGATTACTACCCTGGGAAGTCAGCTCTGCACTGGGGTGAGGCCCACCAAGCAAAGGTGACAGGGCTGAAGAACTAGAGAAGATAAGCAATCAGCATAACTGTCTGAGGGAAGCCTCAGACCATTAAATTCCACTCACATAATATGCTCTTAGTTTCCTAGTTTATTTGTGGTCTATTGTAGTTTCCAACTGAAAAAAAAAAAAAGGAAACAAAGGTAGCATTTCTCTTAAAACTGTTTGTCCCTAGAATTGTCATTCAATCTACACAATATCCCACTGACAATAAAACAAAATCTGGAGGTGGGATATAGAGGAGAAAGGAAACCATGCCCAAAATACCCTTTGAAGGACTTAATGGTCTTGGGGCCCAATAGAGCGCAAAGAAATGCTCTTGGCTGGGAGTCTGGGCGCTCATTTATTCTCCCCTTTGTGTGTAGACTCACAGCCTCCCTTGCTCACTGGATGCATGGTGAAGAGAGTAATGAGCTCTGGCCTCCCAGAGAGCTGTCGGGTATGATTTCCATCTCCCTCAGTTTCCTTCAGACATTGAGAATTTTCTGCTGCCCTAGGGAAAACCTCATCTCTCATTTATATAGAATGGATTGCCCAGACCTGGTTAATAAGCCGAATTCTTCTAGTTGATAATTGACTCCCAGGGCAGGAAGGAGACACTTGGGGTAGGTACATTTGATTTTAGGTCAATGGTTCAACTGGTAAGGGTGGCTACGAGTAAGAAATGAACCATTAAATGCCATGACCACTGCTATGTGGAATGATCAGCTGCCAGGATCATTAACCAAGGTCACTAACAAAAGTCATAGATTTAGAATTAAATGAGACATTAGACCTTAACTAATATAACTCCCACATTTTACAGAAAAGGAAACTGAGGCTCTGCGAGGTGATACACATTACTCACTATCATATAAGTAGTAAGCAGGAGAGCCAAGACTTGAGCTAATGTCTCTGATTCCAAATTCAGTGCCCTTTCGACCACACCATGACATTACAGTGGCACATCTTTCTACAAGTTCCAGAATCTGATGCCCATAGAGGGCAATGAGCCCCCTCCGATAAAACTGTCTTCTGGCTATAATCTGCGCTTCTAAACCCAGTCATTCATCTTCCACATGGATGACACTGGTCACCAAGGGACTGGGGTGAGAGTGTCAGGATAACTCAATACAAGCCCAGTTCTTTGTGCAACTCCCCTTCACCCTTCACTTTGAATGGGTGGTTTTCCCATAGTACTGTCCCATCCAAAGGTTATAACAAAACACGATTAGCCTGATTGTTGACTAACTCAGAAAGGCATCCACATTACTTAGAAGAGACTGGGCCTAGGGTCAATGACCTGAGGTAACCCTGTCCCTCAAAGATACAGAATATTCTGCCTTCCACATGCATCTTTGAGTAATTGCTGAAGGGTCCTGAAGTGGAAGGCACTCATCAAGATTAAGATTGAGTTGAGTCCAGGACATACACACACACACACACACACACACACACACACACACACACACACACACAGCTTAAGAACCTCTGGCTTAGAACATTAGGGCTAAAAGCAGGGATGTGCCAGAGCATATTTATTAGCATAATAAATAAATAATGTGAATAATATACATTCTTAATACCTGTAACAATGTCATGCATGAAAAGCAGCCTTGGCACAAACTAGAAAAAGAATCTGCCAGAGCGAACCTGATTCCCAGTTCTCTGATTCTCCACAAACTCCCTACACTGCTTGCTGGGGGAACTGAACAGGAGCCAAGATTGGACTCCAGAGTCTCCCACTTATAGTTTTCTTTCAGTCCCTACACTGTGATCAGGTCACTCACTATACAGAAATAAGGGGATACAATTAGGCCCTGCCTGGGAAGGAGCTGGTGAGCGTTGCTTTCCAGAAGACTGCTGAACCTCTGACTAAGGAGGTAGAAAAGACAATGTCAGAAAATGTTGATGAGGAAGCATGGGATCTAGTAAGAGCTGCTAGATGAAGCCATGTATATTAAAATGTGAAGGGGAAAAAATTACTAGCAATAAGCACCACAGAAGAGGTTCAATTTGACCTTCTAATTAACTCTCTTCTTATCTCCTTCCCTCTTGCTTAATTTCCTTTAGCCCTCAATTTCAGGCTACCCTTTGCTTCATGTTTTATTCTCTAAGTGAAGCAGTGAGGGTAGATTTTGTGTCCTTTAATCCTTCCTCTCCCTACATGCCTACTTTTATTTAAAGAAATTTTCAAAGGAAGAAAAAAAAAGCTGACCATTCAATTTTTCTAGAAAAGACAATGCATCCAAAAAACTATATCATTAAAAAAAATCCATTCCATTATGATCGAGCCATGCTCCTTTCCTCTTAGATAGTTGGGACTGTATTGTAGATTATTCCATATGACTCCATTCACTGTCAAGATCTTCAGGTCTATCAAAGGGCTATACATGGCTGTCTTTCTGCCCCAACCACCTTTAAACATGGAAACCAGGAACGTGCATGCATTGTTCCCGTTTTCCTAAGCTGACTTCCCAAACCAAGTTAATGCTTACTGATTTATTAGAGGCAATGATGTCTAATACAGAACAGAAATGTTGTCTATATGTCTGAGAACCACACTGGGGCTGTCCAGCATTGAGTAATGAATGGGTTCTTTTCCCTCACTTAAAACTGTCAAGGAAAGTTTCCCCACCATTGAGATGGGAGTAGAAGTGAGGAGAGCTCCAGTTGCCATATTATACCTCCCAGGGACTTGATGAAAGGAAGGAACACTTTCCAAAAACTTATGCTGATTGTGAAAGCGGGGAGACAAGGAAGGAGGGAGAAAGAGGGAAGAGGAGGAAATGTTGACCAGCCTACTTCTTTTCTTATCTGTCTATGGAAGCAATTTACTTCTGTATGTTTTCCTACTTTAACCAATCTTATGCAGAAATCAATTTCTAAGTACTCAAGGTCCCATAGTGACAAACCAGAGGAGAAAGTAAAGCCACTATTAGGGAGAAAAGAGGAAAAGGAAGAAGCCAGTAGCAAAAGTAAAGATAAAATTCCTATCTCTCAGACTCCAATTCTGAGTACTTTGTCAACTCCCCTTCCTTTCCCTTTCCCTAAATTCTCACCATTTCAACTACTGGTAAGATGGCAAATTTCTGAGTTGAATTTTAGTTTTGGGGGTAGTTGTTGCCTGGTTTAATAATGATTTTAAGGAATGAATTAAGTCAGAGATGATGCCACTGACTTTAGGCATGTCTTTCAGAACAAAGTACTACATCCCCTTGCTTTAGTGATCTCTGCATATTTTTTATTATTTTTTCAATTAATTTATTTTTGTTTATCAACAATCACTTCCATAAGCTTCTGAGTTTTAAATTTTTCTCCCCTTCCCTCCCTGCTTCTCTTCCCCAGATGGCACACAATCTGATATAGTCCTTGTATATTTTAAGACAAAGCAACAAACATTTATTAAGCACCTATTATGTTCTAGGCATTGTGCCAAGCTCCAGGAATACAAAAAAAGGCAAAAACCAGTCTCTGTTCTCAAGGAGCTCAGTCTAATTGGCAAGACAATATGTCTCTGTCTAAAAACAGCCTTGCACTAACTCCAAGCCACCACCTCAATCCTCTTCTCTTCCTTGGTCCAATAGGGAAATATTGACCTCCTGAGGGCCCTTAAGAGAATCATCTGCTTCTTAAGAGGAAATTTGTGTCAAAAGGTTTTTGTTATCAGGTTTAAAACACTTACTGTTTGAGTACTTCAAAAGATCTTTTATTTCATCAGTGTGAGTACTCCCTCCACCTATGCAAATAGGAAGCCCTCCATGGCTTAAAAAAAAAATTAGTCACTCTAATGTGTCTCTTTGCACTCAGGGAAGTCCTCAAACAATGGTCTTGTCATGATTGTCCTTTAGGTCCATCTAGTTTAGAAGAATCTTCTGGAGCTTGCATTCCACTGACCTAACCTTTTAAGATCACCTCTGTGGCAGGGACAAGGCATCAGAGGAGGATGTTTGAATGGGAGAATGAAACATAAATAAGTATAATAATAATAATAATAATGTCCATGGAGCGTTAAACTTAAAAGAATAATAGCAGGATAATAATTTGCCCCAGGGTTATTTCTATCTGAAACCCATTGGAAAAAAATGAGAATGAGTTAAAAATAATAACAAAATAGGAAGGACTTTAGGAAAGCATCTGGTCTACCCCAGTTCCTAATTAACTCACTCAGTTGCTCAGTGATGTTTCTTTGATTAACATCTGTATCCCCACTACAGGGCAGCTAGGTGGCACAATGGATAGAATGCCAGGCCTGAAATCATGAAAACTCATCTTCTTGAGTTCAAATTTAGCCTCAGACACTTACTTGCTGGCTGTGTGACCCTGTGTAAGTCACTATTTGCCTCAGTTTTTTCATCTATAAAAAGAGTTGGAAAAGGAAATGGTAAACCACTCCAGTATCTTTGCCCAAATGGGGTCACAAAGAGTCAAATGACTGGACAACAACATAACACCCACTATATTTTTTCCATTTACAAAAGGGCTCAAAGCCTATCAGACTTGTTGCCAGCCACTTATACATGATAAAGACAAGAATTCAAGCCATATAAGTGGACAACAGTGACCTTACCTCCCTCAATTATCTTTTGTGAAGGTTTGTTGTTGTTTGATCATTTCAGTCATATCAAACTCTTTGTAACCTCATTTGAGGCCTTCTCCAGCTCATTTTATAGATGAGCAAATGTAGGTACATAAGGTTGAGTGACTCGCCCAGGGTTACATAACTAGTAAGTGTCTGAGACCAGATTTGAACTCAGGTCTTCCTAACTCCAGGCCCAATGCTCTACTCACTGTGCCACCTAGCTGTCTCTTGCCCAAGGTTACATAGGTTCTAAGTTTTATGGCCAGGATTTGAACCTAGTTTCTCTGATCACAAATACAGCATTTATATGATAATAAAATAGTATTTTTAATATTATCTCTAAGTTTCAATTTCTTCATCTATGAAATGAAAGGGTTGGACTAGATAATCTCGAAGGGTCTTACCAACTCTAAATTCATAAGATGAGAGAAAGGACAGGCATTGATGAAACAGGGGATGGGGCAGAGCCAGAATGTTTCCCACAATGTAATAAAACTTCATTCTGTCACATTGTACACTAGAGAGGCAGCATAGCATAGCAGACAGAGGCCTGGCCTTTAGTCAAGGAGATAAAGGTTTAAGACTCACCTCTGACCTATACTGACTATGTGACCCTGTGCAAGTTAGCTAACACTGAAGGGGAAACACATCTCCTATTCTTAACAGAGAGGCTGAAGGGGTGAAATGAGGCATACATTTTCAAACATAGCCATAATGTTGATTTGTTTTGCTTGATTAGGCTTACGTGTTATAAAGGAAATTCTACCAGGGCAGCAAAGAGTCATTGGGAAGTGACAATGAAGTCAAAAAAAGAGAGCAACTATAACTTATTTTTTCAAGAAGTCATTTAATTTCTCAGTGCTTCTCAGGAAACTCCCAACACTGTAAGTTGTAGAAGAATTATGGATCTATTTTGGTTTAAAAAAAAATGAGGAAATTGGCTGCAGTTTGCTGAGGGCACAATGCAAATGTGCCCCAGTGGATGTAGTGTATAAGCCCAGAGAGTGGGCCAACCTCCCAAAGTGTACCCAAGTCTCTCTAAGCCAAGGGTTGTATGCAGCACTTTGATTTTCAGAGTGCTTTCATGTACATCATCTCATTAAATGATTAAATTCCTTCTACAAGAGGTTGAGGGACATTTGAGGCTAGCTCTGGAAAGAGGATATGCTGGATTTGCTTTATTAAAGGGATTTCAGATTGTGTAGTCCTCTGAGCCAGCTGTGCATGTTGCTTCTCAAAATGAATGTGCCAACACTTGGTGACTGAGCCAGGATGGGTCTGGAATTCTTAGGGAGGCTGCAGGTTCAACTCATTCTTCTTGAGATCAGAGATGATCTGAGGCTTATTTGAATCAACACCACCACCCCAAAGCCAGTGTTGATGGGAACAGACTGATTTAGCTTGAGCCTACATCCTTAACACATAACTGTCTCTTAACATAACACTGTCTTCTTGTGGGTTGAAGGAATAGGACTGGACACATGAGTTCTGTGTTCAGTTCTTCCTTGCCTCCAGCCAAATTTCTTTTAAGCCCACATTCTGCTCATTAACATGGTGAAATTAAGGTAAGGAAGTATCCTCTTTCTCTCCCTTATTTCTGCTTTGAATGGGCAGGAATATTTCCCAGTGGATTTCAGTTCAGTTCATTCAAGCTGAACTCAGAGTAGGTCTTGGGCCTTGCTGAGCTGTCAAGGGCAAGAATGGCAGAGCAGATAAAGGGCTGGCCTTGGAGGCAGGAAGACCACCTGCCAAGGAAGTCCAAGACTCTTCTATTCCATGCCAGCTGTGTGACCCTATGTAATTTAACACTGAAGGTGAAATATGCCTTCTGTCAGCAGAGAAGGAAAGAACTAAATGTGTGAAATGAGATATACATTTTGAAACATGACTAGTGTGTTGATTTTTTTTTTTGCTTGGCTAGACTTATTTGTTAGAAGAAAAATTCTGGGAGAGGGAGGGGTCATTGGAAAGTGATTTCTATTGTTGTTGTTATTGTTGCTGGGGAACCCCTGTTTGCCTTAATCCACTGGAGAAGGAAATGGCAAACTACTTCAGTATATTTGCCAAGAAAACTCCGTAGACATAATGGTCCACGGGGTTACAAAGAGTCGGATATGACTGAGCAACTGAACAAGACTTATTTATTAGAAGAAAGATTCTATTGGGGGATTTGTTGTCATTCAGTCATTTCAGTCATGTTCAACTCTTTATGACCCCATTTGGGGTTTTCTTAGCAAAGATACTGGAGGAGTCTGTCATTTCCTTTTCTAGCTGATTTTCCAGATGAGGAAACTGAGGCAAACAGGATTAAATGACTTGGCCAGGGTCACATAGGTAGTAAGTATCTGAGGCAAGATTTGAACTCAAGAAGATGATTCCCAATTCCAGGCCCAGTGCTCTATCCACTGCACCACCTAGCTGCTTCTATTGGGAAAAGGGATAGTCATTAAAGAAAAAGAAAAAAGAAACAATAAAATCTGACAGAGACAGACAGACAGAGAAACAGACAGACAGACAGATAGAGAGAGAAAGCAATACAACACAAACTTAACCCAGAACTTTGCCTTGATATATTTTATGCCACACTTTAATTCTCTGAAATCCTGGAATTTGCAGATGAGATCAGACTAGATAATTATATTCAACACAATCTAAGCATGCATCATAGATTTTTACAAATACTTTCCTAAAGTCAATCTTCCAAAAGAAAAAAAATCTATCACCCAAATAAATAGTTCCGGCAAAAATTCAAAAGGCAATATATCTATATATCTGCCATATCACCAGATTTCTAGCAGCAATAGATGGCTAAATTTGGTTTAGACATAATGTCCTCACGAATACACAAGTCATCAAAATTACAAAGATTAAAATAGCAATGATATAATGCATTTTGCTCTGCACAATAGGCATGTTCCTGAAACGTTGTGCATAACCTGAATTCTATGATATAGTAAGTAATAATAAAGTAAATATCTAGTAATTCATTCCCCAAAAGAAATCCTCCAGTGAATCTTTTTTCTAAAAATGAAGAACCCTTTCTAATGCAACCACTTCCATACCTGCATTATAATTTCAGATTTTTATTTAGTCCATTCAATTCAACAGTTATTAAGCATCAGCTATGTACTAGGCACTATACTAGGTGCTCAAGATACAAAGATATAACAGAATAGTCCTTAACCACAAGGAGCTTTAGGCTACTGTACAGAAACATAATGTACATATGTAAGATAACGCAAAATGTATGTAAAGTAATTTCCAAGGGAGAGAGGAGCATCAGTTTTTCTAATCTACCAGGAGGTTTGTTAATAATAGAACAGGAATGCCAGAGGGAACAAATAGAAAGGTAGGGAAGAGTGGGATAAGGACACTAAATGGATAGCTCTAACATGGATAGGTATGAGGGAATAGAAAGTGGCAGTCAGGGAAATCAGCTTTGGTTTAAGCAGCTTACAATTTGGATGGACAGATTCTGAGTGGAGTTATAGGGCAGTCGATTGTCTCACCCTTCACAGTAGCAAAGGTAATGTTGGTTTGAGGTTTAGTCCACAAAGAAAGAGTTAAAAAGAGATGGGGCAGGAGGACAGATCCTATCTCAGGGTAAAGGATCAGTGGAGTTCTGGAGCCATGATGACCTGGAGATCATAAAAGAGTGAGCCATGCCTCAGCTAGCAAGTTTCCTTAAAGCAGAGAAAACATGTATCTTCCACATTTATAGCACAGAGGGATCATAACTGGAAAGGGTTTTCTTTTATTAAATGAAACCTTTGCACAAAGGGGTTATAACTAGGCAGAGGATTCCCAATCAGATAGCTGACAGTATTTGGAATTGGAAGAATGCCTAGAGGTTATCCAGTTCAACCCTTTCATTCTACAGATGAAATTGAAACCTAGAGACATTAAGTGACTTGCCCAAGGTCATGCAGGTAGTAAGCATCAGAGGTGACATTTGACTTCAGAGTCCGAGTTCATTCCCCTATATCATTCACCTGCCTTCTGAGGATAAGTATTTTTCCCCTAGCCACACTTTTTCATTCTTTGATCCTAAAGCAGGAATTTCTGACTGGTAGATCAGAATCTACTAGATTCTGCTAGATTCAGAACTCAAACATACAGATTTCCAAGGTAACTAAAGTGGTCACATTTCCTAGTCCAGAATTCCTAGCAAGCAGGGAGGCAAGCCCTCCCAGGCATCCCCCACTGGCTCACCTGCTTCACTCAGAGAATCACTGTCAGCCCTCCCTTTCTCTCCTTGACCTCCTCTGGCCCTGAACTTCCCTGGCAGCACTCTCTCCCTTGTGCCATGTAACTACCAAGCCCAATCTAAGTGATCTAAACTTTTTGGAGAAATGAACAATAGCTTCCCATCACAAAAAGGTTAGAAAGCTCTCTCAGAAGGTAATACCACATTTAAGTTTTCTAACAAATCCATTGGAGGTACTAGCTTACAGGCTAATAGGAAAACATAGTATAATAAATAAAAGGCTGGACTTGGAGTCAGAAGACTGGGATTCGAGTCAAGTTCTCTCACTTAAAAGCCAAATAACATGGGACAGTTGTGTCATCTTCTAAGCAGATCAAAGAAAGAAGGAGAAAACTTGTATGTACAAAAAAAATTACAGTAGCATAGTGACAAAGAACTGGAAGCCAAAAGAGTGTCCATCAATTGGGGAATGATTGAACAAATTGTGGTATATGAACGACACAGAATACTGCCATGCCATAAGAAATGATAAAAAGCATAGCTTCAGAGAAATCGGGGAAGACATGTATGAACTGATTCAGAGTAAAATGAGCAGAACCAGGAGGGCAATATATGCAATATGAAAAACAGCTCTGAAAAACTAAAAACCTCAGATAAATGAAATGACCGATGAGAATTCCAGAGGACTCATGATGAGGCATGCCAACAAACTCCTCACAGAGAGGTGATGGACTCAATATGCAGAATGAGACATTTTTTGACATGTCCAATGTGGGAGTGTGTTTTGTTTGATTGTGCATACTTGCCACACTAATTTTGCTTTTCTTTTTTTTTTTGTAATCAGGAGGAAGAGGAGGGAAGTGCAGGGAGTTAAAACACTTCCCTCCCCCCAAAAAAATTGAGATGAAAACAGAAGGAAACACAGACAAGCAGGACATCTTTTAAAAGTTACATGTTGAATTGATTAAATATTTTTAAAGAAAATCAAGCTCTACAAAATAGGTATTTGCCATTCCATGTATAATCTTCTCTTGTTCCACACTGCATATGAAAATGATCATTTTATATAGCGTTTGTCAAGTTCAAAATTTTTAAAATAAAACTAAAAATGTAAAAAATAAAGTTGCCTCATTTCTCCAAGCCTTAATTTTTCATTGTTAAAATGAGAGTAATATTTGCATTGCCTATTTCAAAAGGTGGTTTTGAGGAAAGTATTTTGCAAATCTTATACACCGAAGGAATGTAAGATATCAGCCTATCCTGATAGCAAGAAGAAATGGAAATGATGACAAGAGGCCAACCTTAAGGCTAAATGTAAAATGAACCTACTGACAAAGAAAACTGCAAGATGAAGTGACAGCATCTGTAACTGTTCTAAATGTTATCAACCACCTAGCTGGGCACCCCTTATTCACCCTCTCTGTGCCTCAATCTCTTCTTTAAAGCAGAGGCCATAACTCCCACTCTACTTCATTTGTTATATTGGCCATAATATTCACGTAGTTTCCCTCACTCCAAAGTATCCAGAGAAGAGAAGGTAGATCTCCTTACTTAGAGCCTTTAAGAGTAGGATGATCAATCACTGACCTACAACGACCCCTATTGGATAGGAATAGGAAATGGAATAGGAAATTTCATAAATTTAGGGAATTCTTGAATGAAGAAATTTCTCTTCTCTTGAATGAAGAAATTGTAGGTCAGCACCTTCTTTGCAGCATATAGTTATAGAGAATTACATATGGCATCAAAAAGTTAAGTGACTCACCCAGCATCACATGGCCTACAGACAGTCTGTATCAGAAGTAGGACTTGAGGGACAGCTAGGTGGTGCAATGGCGAGAGTACCGGTTCTGGAGTCAAGAAGACCTGAGTTCAAATCTGGCCTCAGACACTTGACACTCACTAGCTGTATGACCCTGGGCAAGTCATTTAACCCCATTGCCTAGCCAAAATAAATAAATAAAAGCTTTCTCATTTATTAATTTATTGATTCATTCCTGGATCCCAGAACAGCTCTCTTTCCACTATGGCACATAGTGGAAATAATACCCATAACCCTAATCCTGAGATACTATCAAGAGCAACAGGTAGGCTGTCTGGTCCATCCTACACCTGAAAATAAGGATCTCATCTTCACACCTGACAAAGGTTCTCCCAGCTTCCCTTTGAAGAGCTCCACTGAGAGGAAATCAGCACCACCTCCTGAGGCAGCCCCTTCTACTTTTGGATGACTCTCACTTGCTAAATTTTTCTTTATGCCAAGCCTAAATTTGCCTCTTGCCTATTTCTACCCACTGTTCTTAGTTCTGTCCTCTGGAATTATGCAGAAAAATCTTAATTCAGCTTATTCTAATCATCGTTGCCACCATGCCCAAGTATCCCACATACAATGTTACCTAGCTCCATGCTAAAATGAACATCCAGTGGGGTAAGTAGCAGAAAATTTACTCCTCTCAGGGAAGAAAACAGGCCTTTCAGGATGTAGCCAGCACTGCATATGCAGTGTGGAACAGAAGATTATACATGGAATGGCAAATACCTATTTTGTAGAGCTTGATTTTCTTTAAAAATATTTAATAAATTCAACATGTAACTTTTAAAAGATGTCCTGCTTGTCTATGTTTCCTTCTGTTTTCATCTCAATTTTTTTGGGCGGGAGGGAAGTGTGGGAATCTTTTCTCTTAACTCCCTGCACTTCCCTCCTCTTCCTCCTGATTACAAAAAAAGAAAGAAAGAAAGAAAGAAAGAAAAGCAAAATTAGTGTGGCAAGTATGCACTCTTGGCTTTGGTTCAAGGAATGAGTCAGCAGTGCCTCAACCCAGAAATGCTTACAATGTTGAACTTTATTAAAATCTACATTTAGGCTGCAGAGAAGATGAGAGCAGCAGTCATTTATGTGGACATTGATTTTTCAAGCCTGTTTTATTTATTATTCTTGTTTCCAAACTGGAGGAAAGGGAGAAAGGGGAGCTTACTTTTAATTTGGGTGCCTCTCACATATAAAGATTCATCTTCATATAAATATATACATATCTGTTTATATATATTCTTATAATGTACATGTATGTATAAGAACCAAAACTCCACTTCCAGTTCTTCCTGAGTGCATTCTTCTAATCTGTCTCCCCTAATTAGGCTTTCTAAAAAACACTCCCTCACTGTCATGAAAGCTCTAAATGCATTAACTGTCCTATTGGCCTCAGAATGCCAATAGCATTTCCTTTCTGCTGACCACCCCAAGCCATGAGCCTGCTTGTTCCCAGGTAGGGACCCTTTATGACATAATCTATTGGGTTCATTAAGTAATGCTCTATAGCATTAAGAGGAAGGGGGAGAAAAAAGTAAAACTTCATCAGTCAGCATCCTAATTACATCTGCCCAAATTATGCCTTCTCATCATTAACATTATCCTTGGTAAGGGCAGTTAGGTGGGGCAGTGAATAGAGCTCTGGCCTTGGAGTCAGGAGGACTTGAGTTCAAATCCAGCCTCAGACACTTAACACTTACTAGCTGTGTGACCCTGGGGCAAGTCATTCAACCCCAATCACCTCACCAAAAAAGAAAAAATATATATCCTTGGTAAGACAGTTTCAGAAGAAAGAATCAGGAGGGCTAAACTCATGCCATCTTATCCAGCAAACTCTACACTTATCACCAGCAGCAGCAATCTTTGCTGGGAGAAATCTCATCAAATCTATTGGTCTTTCTGTTACTGAAGATCTTAGTAGTCCCACCACTCACCACCACCACCATGGGGCCCCATAGTGGCTTGACTGAAGTACATATCCCCACAAAAATAATGTTCCCAGGATCCAAGCTGAATGAAATGGTATGAAAGGGATGGTGGAGGTCTAAAGAGCAGACAGGCAGCTTAGTGGTTAGAGTGCTAGGCCTAGAGTCAGGAAGACTCATCTTCCTGAGTTCAAATCTGGCCTCAGACACTTCCTATCTGTGTGATCCTGGGCAAGTCACTTAACCCTGTTTGCCTCAGTTTATTCAACTTAAAAATAAGTTAGAGAAGGAAATGGCAAACCACTCCAGTAGCTTTACCAAGAAAATCCCAATTGGAGTCAAACAAGACTGAAAAACAACAGGTCTAAGGAATCAAGAACTCACAAAATCATAGGAATTTAGTGTTGAAAGGGACCTTACAGGCATCTAGTCCAATCTACCTGAGAAAGGATTTGTTCAGTAACATACTCAGTAACAGTTTCAACTTTTATTTGAAGACATCCAGTGAGGGGAAACCAGCAATGGCTTCTAGAAAGCCCATTCCATTTTTGGACAAAGACTTATTTTTAGGAAGTCTTTCTATATACACCAAGTCTTTCCAACTTTTTCAATTTCCATGCATTGCTCCTAGTGCTGTCCTCAAGGGCCAAGCAGAGCCAAACTAATCTCTCTTCCACATGACAATCTTAC
The DNA here is from genome assembly GCF_900497805.2 of Vombatus ursinus. NCBI lineage: Eukaryota > Metazoa > Chordata > Mammalia > Diprotodontia > Vombatidae > Vombatus > Vombatus ursinus. Next base: position 9,547,775 of record NW_020954585.1, read on the forward strand.
AGACAACTAATACTGCTATCATTCTCCCTGTCAGTCCTGTCTTCTTCAAGCTAAATATTCCCACTTCCTCCAACCAGTCCTCATCTAGCATGAACTCAAGGCTCTTTACCATGCTGGTTACCCTCCAATGGACTATCTCCAGTTCATCAGGGTTGTAATTAAAATGTGGTACCCAGAACTAACTCTAGTACTCATATGTGGTCTAACTAGGACAGAATACAATGGGACTGAGTATTCATGATGAAACAGCCCACCTGCCTCCTGACAGACACCATGAAATACGTCTTGAAGATGTCTCCCTTTACAGGATATATTCATCCCTATTGAAAGCACATTTGAGACTTTGCTAAGGTTTCTATGTGTATGCCCTGGCCCATTGATACCGTGTGGAAGATGATTGATTAAGTTCTGGCATTTGAGGGGATGTATATCTCAGTCATATCCTTAGACTTGGCCTTTACAAGGGAGAACAGACCTAGAATTAGGGGTGATAGAATCACAGATATTGATGGTTGGAATGGACCTCAGCAATCTGACTCATATACTATTGCACATCTGCTGAGTAGTGACCAATCCAGCGTCTGCTTGAAGACCTTCAATGAGGGGAAAACCACTAAAAGACACTTGAGAGAAATAGTTTGATTCAACAAAGATTTATTAAGTGTCAACTATGTGCCAGGCGCCTGACTTGGAACATATTAAGACAAAAATGACCCTAGTATAGGGTCATCCCTTACAAAGCCTGATCTTTTTTCTTTTTGAAAATGAGGACAATATTTTCCCTTTAACTTTTTCTTAGTTTCATGTTCTAAAGGACATGCAGATATCTTGTTTCTTTGAAGACTGGGGACTGCATAGCATATACATATACATATACATATATACATATACACACATATATATTGCCTCCTCGATGACTGGCTGCTTGCCTTGTACATAGTGGGTATACAATAATAATTTCTTGATTTAAAAACATCTGGTTAATATTTCGTAGTAATGATCTGTGATGGAAAGAACCAGACACTAGGTGGTGCCATTGCTCCAGAGGCACACAAAAACACGCACACACACACACACACACACACACACACACACACACACACACAAACATCACAAACTTGGGTTGGTATTAATCAGGCACAGGACTCCACCAGAGTGGGAAAACACTACAGATAACCTCCTTCTGAAGCCCCTCATTTCACCATGCCAAGTGGTTGGTGGAAAAATTTTGAGGGATCCTCAATCTCTTTATGTACCTCCATAAGATTATTCAAGATACTTCCTATACTAAGCATACAACCATAGGGTCTAAGGAGGAGAAGATGGGGCAGAAGGTTGAGAGTTGAATGCTAGAGGAAAAGATAGAGAAATAGCCTCATTACTAGAAGTTCTATGGAAAACTAAACCTTATCCAGTTCAGTAACATAGAAGAATTCATTTGAAAGCCATCATTTTGTTTCAAAATCAATCTTAAGATGTAGGTCCATTGGTATTTTTTTTTTTTTTTTGCTTTTTGGTGAGGCAATCAGGGTCACTTGGCCAGGGTCACACAGCTAGTAAGTGTCAAGTGTCTGGTCTGAGAAGAAATTTGAACTCAGGTCCCCCTGACTCTAGGGCCAGTGCTCTATCCACTGCACCATCTAGCTGCCCCCATTGGTATCTTCTTTAATAGTAAGTGATTATAGTAAGACATTGGGGATCAATGGGTAGACACAAATCCCCATTATCTATTTACTCAAGCCTGTGAGGGCTGTGACTATATGGAAATGATTAGTCCTTAAAGGAGAGAGAAAATAGAAGCACTGAGAAAAGAAAGGGAGCAAGAACACAGAGGGAAGAATGTGAGAAGCCCCAGTTGTGCCCATACATAGAGAGATGTTTTAGTATCTTTGTGGTAAAAAACGGGGACTGTGTCTCTGTCCCTCTTCCCGCCACAGCCTCTACACTCAAGAAGTTTCCTTCACTGCTCTGCCAGAACTCTCCACATCCTCCTCCCAATAAGCTTGCTCATATTTATTTTTTCACATTTTCTTTTTTTCCCCTCTTCATTTAGAAGGAGAAGGAGAAGGAGACTGACCTTTCGGACACAGTCACAGCCCCCAGGAGCTTAAGTAGACAAGAGCTGGGGGATTTATATTCACTGATCTCCAATGTCCTCATACTTGTGGTAGGGCTATAGTGCCTGGATAGGAAGTCACCAACTTCCTGTATGACTTTGGACATGTTGCTTTCTTCCTCTGGGACTATAAAACTAGAAGGTTGTACTAGATAGTGTTTGAGGCCCCTTTCAGCTCTGACATTCTATATTCTATGTTCTAATGTTCATATCCATACACACCCATACTCACATATATGAATTTGGGGTGGTTTGGGGGTGGGGTAGTGATGTGTATAGTGGTGGTAGTAAGGCAATAAGTGGAGAGGGCTGATGGGAGTGATTATGTTCCAACGTCCTTTTGTTGTTGTTCAGTTGTTTAATCATGTTGTGACCCCATGGACCATAACATGCCAACACTGGCCATGGGGTTTTCGTGACAAGGACACTGGAGGGGTTTGCCATTTGGGTGGGCTCACACAACTGTTCAGTGCCTTAAGGTTGGATTTGAACTCAGGTCTTCCTGACTCCAGGCCCCCTGCTCTATCCACTGATCCATCTAGCTTCCTTTAGGCCTTTAGTCAAGGCCTAAATTATTTCCTTTCTAAATGAAGCTGAGGATATCAAGCCTGAATTATCTAATATTGACTACTAATGAACCCTAGTTCATTAGAACCCTAATTCACAGTCACTTCCCCTGAGCCAATGAGTCACCTCACTATCTCCAAAGCAACGGACGTTAAATAACTTGCCTGGGATCACACACCTAGTAAGTGTCTGAGTCACACTTGAACTCAGGTCTTCCTGACTCCAGGCCCAGCTCTCTAACCACTGAACCATCTAGCTGCTCCTTCTAATGTTCTACATTCTATGTTCTTTCATTCTGTGGCCTTTGAGACTCTTTTCCTCCAATATCTTCTCAATAAAGTTCCTGGGACCTCTCATATCTGAAAGACAAAGGAGGGGAAAGGAAAGGACTAGGACCTCCTCTAGGTACTTCATAGGCCTCCCTGGTACTCGAGGGAGCAATAATCCCCCTAAAATCCAGGTATAATAGGATGGATAGAAGTGTAATTCAGTAGGAAAAGCATTGGATCTGGAGTCAGATGACCTGGGTTCTGCTACTTAGTATCTGTGTGACCTTCAGCAGATCATTTAACTTGTCTGATCCTCAGTTTCCTCACCTAGAAAATGGCTTAGGCACCTTCTTCTTGAAACCTTCTATGGTTCCCTGTTCTAGCCTTCCTCAAACATTCCTAAGGCTCCCTCACTCCCTGACCTACATTATACTTACAGTCAGTTCTCCTATAACACCTGTTTTGAAAACACAAATTTGTTCCAACTTGTTTATCTATTGGGAAACAATTTGAGCATAATTTGAATTTCTCATTTGCTTATATGAAATTTCACCTTCAAGAAACAGTGAGAATACAGAAAACTGAATCACTTCACAATAACCCACAAGTTGTGTTGTTTCCATAAGCAAACTTCAGGTCTTTTTCAAAGGGCTATGTTTATTGTATATATCCTGGTGCAGTAGAAGTTGTGGCCTCAGGAAGGCTGGTCTACACCCGTGCATTCCAACTCCCCCTTTTTGTCAGGGCCCATTTTCTGGAGGTGTGACCCTCTTAGCTGTAGCTGTTAATTTTGCCAGGCTGGCTGGTGAGACAAAAGCTGAGCAGCAACCAGAAGCTGCAAACTCTGCCACTATTTATTGTATTATTTATGTATTTCTTAATCATCTGTACTACCATTTTTATTAGGTTACTATTTTTTTTAATGTGTTACTGATCAAATTCTTGAGTGTTGTGCCCTTAGTCCCACTTCCGCCATAAACCCTATGGTTTTTGTTACGCATTTTGTATATAGCAGCAATTTTTAAAAATGTATATGTCAAGGTATATCAGAAATCTCTGTATTCATGATACTGTATCACAGTGAATAGAGTTCTGAGCCTAGAGTCAGGAAGATCTGGCCTCAGACACTTACTAGTAGTATAATTTTGGGTAAGTCATCTAACCTCTATTTGACTCAGTTTGTTCAACTATAAAATGGGGTAATAATAACACCTACCTCTCAGGGTTGTTATGAGGATCAAATGAGATAATATTTGTTGAGGGGGAAAAAAAGCACTTAGTACAATACCTGGCACATTTGTTATTCAGTCATTTTTCAGTCACATCTGAATTCATGATCTCATTTGGGTTTTCTTGGCAAAGATACTAAAGTGGTCTGCCATTTCCTTCTCCAGCTCATTTTATAGATGAGGAAACTGAGGCAAACAGGATTAAGTGACTTGCCCAGGGTCACACAACTAGTAAGTGTCTGGATTTGAACTTAGGAAGATGAGTGTTTCTGACTCCAGGCCCAGCATGCTGTGCACTATGGCGACATCTAGTGGCCTGCCTGGCATGGCCTACTATTACTATACTACATTATATGGTAGGTACAGTATAATGCTTGCTCTCTCTCATGGTATATCCTTGGTGCCTACCACAGTCCCTTGCTCACTGGAAGTGAAGAATAAATATTATTGTTGAATTAAATTCATTTAGTGCTTTAAGGTTCAACAAAAGACTTTCTTCATAACAATAATAATTATTATATCATAACAATGATATTAACCTCTGTGACATGGGTCCTCTCTGACACCCAAAAGTCTCATTTGGAGCAAACTGTACACATTTGGGGCAACTGACTCAGATGAAAACAGTTAATGAAATACACTTCACTCTTCTCAGTGGGCAGGTAGGGGACTATAGGGACAGAATTTCTTATGTGCTTCATGATGCTGTTATTTTGCCTCACTTTTTCTTTACTATAAGCAAGGATTAGTAAGGATTATATTAGCCAATGGCTATGGTATTTTTAGAAGCATAAATTTTAAAAGATTAATTTTTTTTTAAAAAAAAGATGAAACTTCAAATTCTAGAGTTTGATGTCCAAATGCTATAGAAAAGTGATTTATCACAGAATCATGGAGAAGAATTCTTTTAGATCCAGGAGAGTGCCCACAGTGTAAATACTGAAAGAATCAAATGGTTTTGGATGGGCTCCCCTTGCTTCTGTTCTATTCAGTCATAACTGGCTCTTCATGACCCCATTTGGAGTTCTCTTGGCGAAGACACAGGAGTGGTTTGCCATTGCCTTCTCTAGCTCATTTTGTAGAGGAAGAAACTGAAGCAAACAGGGTTAAGTGACTTGCCCAGGGTCAAACGACTAAGAAGCATCTCAGGCCAGATATGAACTCAAGAAGATGAGTCATCCTGACTCCAGTCCTGGTCCTCTATCCACTGAGCTACCTAGCTGTGCCAGGTTCCCTTTGCTATTTTTTCTTAATCCTATTTAGTACCTTTTGCAAAACCAAAAATTCACCCACTAATTCTACAAGATAAATTGTAAACAATCCTACAAAAGGCAGGTAAGAATTCTGACCATTCTTCAGTGGAATGAACTTCGAAGAATGTAAAGGAAGAAAGAGCAGAGAGCTCCCCCAAGCAGAATTAGAAGAAAATGCAGTGACATGAGAGAAGAGAAAAAAGAATGAGGCCGTGCTTGCTTGTGTCTTTTGTACCCACAACTCCGAAAGGTCTCCCCCTTCTGTGCTGCCCCCCTCCTTGTATCAGCTAGAAGTCTGTACTGTGCATCATGCTTCCAATCTGGTGAGGATTTTCTACAATGTATATATTTTAAAAGATTTCTGGAAAAGAAAAATCTTTCCTTGGTCACTTAGGATAAAGCTTAACTATGCTTTAAGATGGCATTCTGGAATCTTACAGAAGTTACATGAGCTTCTTTCTTGTTTTTAATCCTCATTTTTTGTTTAAGTCCTCAAAAGCTAAATGAACTTACTGGGCTAGTTCATGAATGTTTCATGCTTACAAAACTGTTCTATTTTATAACAATTTAATAGTTAACATTTATATAGCACCTAACTTTTGCAAAGCACTTTACATATATTATCCCATCTAATCCTCATGACAACCCTCTCAGGAAGGTGTTATTATTATATCATTTTACAGACGAAGAAATTGTGTCTAAAAGAAGTTAAGTGACTTGGATATGGTCACACAGCTAGTGACCATGTCTAAGGTGGTCTAAGATAGGATTCAAACTCAGGTCTTCCTGAAACTAAGTCTAACACTATACACTCTACTGTATCTAGCCGTATCCAAACTAAATGGAAAGTAACCTCAGCTAGCATCTGGGGAAGACTTCATGCAGAAGATGGTGTTTGAACTGAATCTTAAAGCAAGCCAAAGAAACTAAGAAGCTAAGGTAAGGCCGGGGGGACAGCCAATACAAAAGGATGTCCCATGTTAGGAACAAGTGGGCTTGTGTAGCTGGCTAGTAGAGTGTGTGGAGGATCAAATGAGTTGATATTAATAAAGTACTTTGCAAATCTGAAAATTATATAAATGCTAGCCACTATTGTTGTTGTTCTGTGTATATATGTGTGTATATATTTTATGTATATTTGGATATACTATATATAAATATAGATTTACTCATCCAACTTCATCCTTACACACACGTATATATATGTGCAATACATGTAAGTATATTTATATATAAATCTATATTATATTTAAATGTGTGTATAAGCATATACTTCTGTATATAAGTATACACTTCTTATTCATGTTGTTCAGTTGTTCAGTCATATCCGACTCTCCATGACCCCATTTGGGGTTTTCTTGGCAAAGATACTGGAATGGTTTGCCATTTCCCTTTCCAGCTCATTTTATAGGTGAGGAAACGGGGGCAAAAAGGATTAAGTGACTTGTTCAGGGTCACACTGCTAGTAAGTGTCTGAGGCCATATTTGAACTCGAAGAGTGTCTTCCTGACTCCAGGCATTGATCTCTGTGTTCTTTGGCCCCACCTAGCTGTCTTATTCATGACCATTTTACAAAGTCATTCTTTTTCTTCAAAAATCCGCTCAGCTGCTACTTTCTTCTTGAAGTCTTCTAATGATACCCTAGTCTATTTTAGTGTTCTGTCTTTAAATATTTCCAGGGCTGATTGATCTCAGTTCTGTCTCCTTTACTCCATGGCCTGTATTATACTTACAGTCAGTTCTCCTTTTTCGAAAACACAAATTTGTCCCCACTTGATTGATATATTAGAGAATAATTTGAGTATTATTTGAATTTCTCATTTGCTTATGCAAAATTTAATCTTTGAGAAACAGTGAGAATGCAAAAAAGGGAACCACTTCATAATAACCCACAAGTTGCAATGTTTCTGATGCCCATTTTCACAAGCAAACTTTGAGTCTTTTTCAAAGGGCAATATTTATTAATATATAATAATATATAATGTATGATATATTGTATAACATATATCATATATGATACATTATATAATATATAAATACATATATTTATATATGTGTATGGATGAAGTTCATTGAGTAAATATATTTTAATATATATGCAATTATATACACTAATATATATGCATACACACAGAATAAATAATAATAATAACATTTATATCATCTTCAGATTTGCAAAGCACTTTACCAATGTCAGTTCATTTGACCCTCCACACACAATAAATTATATATACATATATATATTTATACATATATGAAATACGCTTTACTCTTCTCAGTGGAAAGGGCACATATATACATGTAAGAATGAGGTTGGTTGAGTAAATAAGTCAAGCCAGCCCACTCCACAGAAAGTCCGTAATGAGGTGAGAACATGTCTCAGATCAATAGATCAAACACTTAGACAAAGTGAGAAAAAAGTCCATGATAATTCAAGGGAAGAATGTTCCGATTGGCTGAGGAAACTTGGTTACAACCTAATTTGAAACCAATACAAAACCATAAACAGGAGGAAGAGAAATAGCACTAAGCTGTGATAGAGAAGAGAGTATCATGGAAGGTCATTAATCCTACAGGCTCAGGGCTGAAGGTTTCAGTGGAAGAGGACTGAAGTAAGTGCCAACAAAAAAAAAAAAAAAGGTCTGTTCATTAAACCTCATCCCACTCCCCTCCTGGTGTCTGTCTATCAACAGACATGGTAATATGCTATGCTGTTACATTTTTGGTAACCTGAATTTTACCTTAACCACAAAGATGCTAGGGGTGAAGTAGAAATAGCTATAAATGTAAATTAAGGTAGAGATCCAAACCCCGGCCTAAATCATAGGAAGTTTCCTAACTTGGGGCTCAGAGCAATTGTGATTGTACGCCTAACTTTTGTCTATCGTGAAGTCCCTAAAACAGCAGAAGAGGAAACTATGAGGACCTGAGGAGACGTTATATTGCCCCCTAGGCTTAAAACAGGCTGATTATCAACAAGGTATCCCATATACTTTGTATTGCCTAATTATTTACATGTTACCTCTCTCAATAGAGTGTGAGCAATGCAAACTTTATGAGAAAAACATCTTGAGGTTTTGTAAGCATGAAACATTCATGAACTAGCCCAGTAAGTTCTTTTAGCTTTTGAGGACTTAAAACAAAAAATGGGGATTAAAAACAAGAAAGAAGCCCATGTAACTTCTGTAAGATTCCAGAATGCCATCTTAAAGCATAGTTAAGCTTTGCCCTAAGTGACCAAGTAAGATTTTTCTTCTCCAGAGGTCTTTTAAAATATACACATTGTAGAATATCCTCACCAGACTGGAGGCATGATGCACAGTACAGACCTCTAGCTGATGCAAGGAGGAGGCAGCACAGAAGGGGAGACTTTTCAGAGCTGTGGATACAAAAGACACAAGCAAGCATGGCCTTATTCTCTTTTCTCTTTTCTCTTCTCTCATGTTGCTGCATTTTCTTGAGGTTTTAATGGACTGCCAGAGCAATATGAATCATTGACAATCACAAGACAAGAAGTTAGAGTCTGGGCTGATCTTTTTTTCTAGTCTGAATCTTTTGGGGAGGTGGTGGGGGCAATTCAGGTATTAAAATAGAGATATCCCTGCTTATCACCATTCTCAATGACTCTGTAATCTTGAACAGTCGCCTTTATCCTGCTGTTTGGGGTGGAGGAATGGTTGATTTCTGTGTGTTGTAGAGCAGTGGTGTCAAATTGAAATAGAAAAAAAAAGGACCACAAAAAAAATATATATATATATATATATATGAATTCCTGCTGGCCATATATTGACAGTTTCAAAATGTAATACTATCTATGTTTTGTAATATTTTATTTATTTTGTTGAATCTTTCCCAATTGTAGTTTACTCTGGTTCAGGTAGCACTTCTGAGAGTTGTGGGTTGCATGTGGGCCACATGTCACATGTTTTACATCCATTCGTAGACCATCCATTTGGCCCAATGACCTTAGACAAATAGCTTCACCTCTCTAAGCCTTATTTTCTTCCTCTGCACGAGGGGTTTGGATTTGAAGATCTCCAAGGGCTCTCCCAGTTCTAACATTCTCTGATTCTGGGTTGCTGAATAAAAGTTTTGGAATCACTTGTCTGAACAACAAGAAAACTGAAGCTTTTTCCTCCGTCCTGCATCCTTTAATTGGTATCTGGCACCACCTACTGGAAGAAAGATTCCCCAATAACTGAGCCACATCTAAGCTTTTATTGATCCATTTATCCATTGAACAAGTATCCATTTATTGGGTACTTCCTAGGCTCTCAGCATTGTACTATAGAGAACAGAAGATAAAGATTTAATTCTTGTCTCTAAGATAAATAACTTACAGTAAACAAGTTTTATGAACTAACCAGCTTTGAGGGGAAGAGAGAAGAGAGAAGGGATGAGTATCCAGAAAATACTTTGTTGTTAGATTTCTCTGTGTAAGTGTTGCATATCCTCCAGCCCGGTAAACTCTTTGAGGGCAGGCACTGCTTCTTTTTTTGCCTAATGCATTGTACCTTGCACATAGCAGGAGCTTAATAAACATTTGTTGAATAGAATTAAATAACAACCTGTTTGTCTTTGGACTTGAACTTGGTGGGACTAATGCTATGTAAGAATTGGGCTAAATTGTGAGCCTAATTTTCTCTACTTCCGTGTACCCTTGGAGACCTAGGGATTTTATTGGGCTTATTATGCCTCTATGTTGGGGGAAATCTCTATATGTGTGCCCTTGCTATGTCTTTGAAGTAAATATTACTTTGTAAAAAAACTAGTCTGATATGAAGTGGTTAAATGGAACTGGGGTGCACATTGTCCATGCCCCCAAACCAGAATGGTACTCTGGGGCTTTTACGTAGGCATATGTATTGTTCTTTCCCTTGCTTCCCCAGGGCTACACCAAAAAGAGTCTCAAAATACTCAATATGACATAGTTTTATGCAGTCCTACATATACAAGTAAAATTACAATTATCCCTAAGCATAAAGCTTTGTAGATTCAAGAAACATTTCACAAAACTTACCAAAGATTACTGTTTGCTTCTTGTTGTTGTTGTTGCTGAGTCATTTTACGGTCATTTCAGACTCTTTGTGATACCATTTGGGGTTTTCTTGGCAAGGATACTAGAGCAGTTTACCATTTCCTTCTCTAGCTCATTTTACAAATGAGGAAACTAAGGCAAATAGGGTTAAGTGACTTGCCCAGGGTCACAGCTAGTAAGTGTCTGAGGCCAGATTTGAGCTCAGGAAGATGTGTCTTCCTGATTCCAGGCCCAGCATTCTATCCACTTCACCACCTATTTGCTTAGTATTTAGCAAGTGTCTGACTCAGGGCTCAAATAGCCTTCCTTAACCCACAAGTGAAAATCAAAGAAAAAAATCAAGGCAAAGAAAATCGGAAGGAAACCGGATTCATACAGGGCTTTTCCAGTCCACACAAGGATATAGGATCTGGAGTCAACTTGGTGCCATCCCTTGCTCTTAGATTAAAAAAAAAATGCCCAAGGTAAAAATTGTTCCATGATACCCTCACCACATTAGGAAATCCAGCTGGGGTTTGGACAAAATTTTCTACATGTCCTTTTCATACAAGACACAGAATTTCTCTAGGGATCCTTATAAGTAATCTTGGAAATCCAGGCAAATTTCCCCTGGATCCTAATTCCAAAGGACACTCAAAATTCCCCCAATGGATCCCTGCCACTGCAAAGATAATCCAAATGGAATTTCAAATTCACCTAACAGGATGAGTGGACTTAGGTTAAAAAAAATGGTAAAGACAATAAAAATTTTTTTTAAAAAAAGGAAAGGTAGCACCTCTCCTTTTCCTCTGTTAGCAGTTTCTGTAATATTTGAATTAATTGTTCTTTGAATATTTGATAGATTTAGTTTATAAATTTGTCTGATCTTAGAGTTTATTTTTTCCTTTTAGGGAGTTCATTTACAATTTGTTCAATTTTCTTTTCTGATATTGAATTATTTAAATTTTCTATTTCTTGCTGTCTTAATCTGACTACTTTTTATTTTGTAAATATTTATCTATTTCATTTAAATTATCAGTTTTGAAGGCATGTATTTGGGCAAAATTTTCTTAAGTTATATCTATTCCTTCTTCACTTGTTAATTTTACTTTTTCAATATTGTTATAGGCAATTTGGTTTTTTTCTCCTTTTAAAAATCACACTAGCTAATGGTTTAATCTATTTTATTTGGGTTTTTTTTTTAACCAAAAAAACAGCTCCTGGTTTCATTTATCAATTCAATTTTTTCTTTCAATTTTATTAATCTAGCCCTTGACTTTCAAATTTTCTATTTGTTGCTTGGTTGAGATTTCCATAGATTTGTTGCTTTTTTGGATTTGTTAGTTGTGTATCCACTTCATTCTTTCTATTCCTATTCCTATTCTTTCTAACTATTGTTTATCACAATGTTTATAGAAATAAATTTGCCCCCTCCAGACTGCTTGGTCTAAATCTCAAGAGTGTTGGTATGATGTCTGACTGTATTTATTTTCCTTGATGAAAAAAATCAATTGTTTTTATGATTTGTTATTTGATCCACTAATTCATTAGGATAAAATAATTTAGTGTCCATTTAAGTTTGAATCCTTTCTTCAAAGGTCATTTGATTATATAAAATTATGTTAATGTAATTACATATTGTCATAATTTTATTATAATTTTTGTGTTGTGGCCAGCAAAGTATGTGTTTAATTTTTCTGCCTTTCTGAATTTATGAGGTTTTACGTGGTCAATGTCTATAAAGATGCTATGTAGAGCTGAGAAATACATGTACCTCTTCAGGCTGCATTACAGACTATAAAAATATTAAATAAAATATTAACAAAGAGGCTACTGTAATATTTTTAAACTATGAACTATGACAAGGTTATATTTTTACAAAGAAGGGAGGGTTGTTTCAATATTATAAAAAATAAAAACATCACAAACCAATTTTGTTGTTGTTCAGTCATTTTGGTCATGTTTGACTGTGACCCCATTTGGGATTTTCTTGGCAAAGACACTCGAGTGGTTTGCCATTTCCCTCTCCAACTCATTTTACAGGTGAGGAAACTGAGGCCAACAAGGTTAAGTGACTTGCCCAGGGTCACATAGCTAGTAAGTGTCTGAGGCCTAATTTGAGCTCAGGTCTTCCTGATTCCAGACCCAGTGCTCTATCCCCTGCACCACCTACCTGCCCCATATTAATAGCAAAAGCAATAAAAATCACATGATTATTTATCAACAGATGCAAAAGATTGTTATAAGATATAATGGCTACTTTTGTTTAAAAGACTAAAAATTACAGAGATAAATAGACCTTTCTTTAATATGGTAACTTGCTGTTCATCTTTCGTTTTCAAAGACGAATGGCATCATGGTATAATGTCTTGACTTGCTAATGAATTGGATTTCAGTGAGGTAGAGTTGTGCAAATCATCAATCTCAGTTTCCCTTCCAGAGTCATAGAAGTCCAGTGACAGGACAAAAATCAGGATAACTGGCAATGGCCTGGGACACAGTGAATGACTTTGATGTCTTTCACATCTTACCAAGCTCTAAGCATTCCACAGTACTTGCTTCAGCTGCCTTCATGGCCATTTGAACAAATTGTTCTGGTCTACCTAATCTGCCTAGAGAAGTGTTCACTTGCTTGGGGTAGGCATCCCCTTAACTCACCAATGGATTTATCAGGGTGTGGCTACTATGCATGCTACAGCTTCTTGGAGCCACAGGTAGGAGTTTGGTGACATCCACCAAAAGTGGATGAACAGCCCTGAAAAGGGTTCAGCAAGCCCTCTCACGAGAAGTGCTGGTCCTCCCTGAATACTTGATACATCCCAATTATGTATAATAAAGAAATAATGGAAACCTTTCCAATAAGACCAGGGCTAAACCAAGAATTCCATTATCATAGTTATTGTTTAATAAAGTTCTAGAAATGCTAGCTATACCAATAAGATAAGAACAAGAAAATGAGACAATAATAGGAAAAGAAAAGCTAAATTATCACTTTTTGCAGATGATATGGTCTATTTAGAGAACTCTAGAGACTTGTCCAAAATTAATTGAAATAATAACTTCACCAAAGTATTAGGATATAAAATAAAACCATGTAAATCATCAGTTCTCCTTCATATTACCAACAAAACACCAAAGAAATAGATTAAAAAAAAAGAAATTCCATTCAAAATAACTACAGTATTGAATTGTGAAATATTTGGGAGTCTACCAAAATATATGTAGGAACTACATGAATACAACTATAAAATACACCTTACAAAAATAAAGACAAACCTCAAAAATTTGGAAGATAGGAATTGCTCATGTTTGGGCTATATGATACAATAAAAATGATAATTCTACCTAAATTTTTATTCAGTTCCATATCAACGAAAGTACCAAAAGAATATATTATAGAGCTAGAAAAAAAACAATAACAATAACAAAATTCATCTGGGAGTAAAAATAAAGTCAAGGGAAATAATGAAAAAAAGTGGGAAGGAAGGAATCCTAACAATACTAGATCTCAAATTATATCACAAACCAATTATCATCAAATACTATTTGGTATTGGCAAAAAAAAATAGAAAGGTTGATCAGTAAAGTAGATTAAGTACAACACACAGAGAAATAAATAAACACAGTGTCATAATGTTCAATGAAATAAAATTACTAAAGTAAATGACTCACATTATAAGAAAATATATTTGAAATATTGGAAAGCCCAATGTCAGAAATAAGGTTTAGAGAAACATATCACACCATTTACCACAATAAGTTCCAAACAGATACACTACCTAGATTCAAAAGATCACATCTTAAATAAATTAGGGTATCAAGAAAGACGATCCCTTTCCCATCTATTGATACATGAAGAATATTTGAACAAACAAGGAATAGAGAAGATAGCAAGAGATAAAATGGATAATTTTTATTGCATAAAACTGAAAAGCTTCAACCCAAATAAAAATCAATGCAATTAAAATTAGAAGAGAAAGAGTTAACTGGGGGGAAATTATAGCATGTTTTTTCTCATAAAGGTCTGATCTAAGAATATATAGGAAATGGTTCAAATATATAAGAATAAGAGCCATTGACAATATGATATAAGCAGGCAGTTTTCAAGGGAAGAATTGAAACTATCAGTAACTATATGGAAAAAATGTTCCAAGTCACTAATAATAAAAAAATTCAGATCAAAAGAATTCTGAGGTTCTACCTTACACACATCAAATTGGCAAAGATAACAAAAAAGGAAAATGATCATTATTAAAGTGGTTATAGGAAGTCAGGCACTAGTCAATGGAGTTTTGACATGGTCCAATCATTCTAAAAAGCAATTTAGAGCTATGCCCCAAAAGTCACAAAACTATGCATACTCTTTGATCACTACTAGGTTTATATCCCTAAGAATCAAAGAAAAAAGGAAAAGATCACATGCACAAAAAAATTTTATAATGGCACTTTTTGTGGTAGCAAAGTACTTGAAAATGAGCCCATCAACAAATTAGGGCATGTGATTATTAGAAGGTTATATTAAGTATATTATAGATAAAGAGAAACCTGAAAACACTTGTATAAACTGATGCAGAGTGAAGTGGACAGAACCAGGAGACAATTTATATAATGACTTTAACATTATAAAGAAAAATAACTTTGAATCTGAGGCCAAATTTGAACTCAAGTCTTTCAGACTCCAGGCCCACACTGTACCACCTAGTTGGAAAGAAATACAAATAATCCCACTTTAAACAATAGAAATGACTGAAAGTGTTCACTGTGCTCTCTGGTTAATTTTCTTAATTGCATCTAATCAATATTTCCAAAACTTAAAATGCAACATAAAACAAAATATAGGCAAGCAATAGTTTATTGGATGAAGGCAAAACTTGGACCTGGTAGGACCTGGATTCGAGTGCTGTCTCTAGAACATGCTGACTATGTGACCTGGAGCAAATTACTTGCCTTCTCAGTGCCCCAGGCAACACTCTTAGACTATAAATTGTAAATGACTTGATGATTTGCATCAAATGGAGGGAATTTTGACATTGAGAATCTATAATATCAATGAAATCACAGATTCAGGACACCCTCCCCCCCCCAAAAAAGACAAAATATATCATCAGAAAAGGTATTTGTTTTCATCTAACGCTGCTCTTAGATGTTACACTGACAGAATTCCCTCTAAATGTTTAGGCTCATTTGAAAAGAGAACTGGCTTCGGAATCAGAAGACCGGATTTTAAATCCTTTCACTTTCCTGGTGTTTCCTCAATTGTAAGATGAGGGGGTTGGACTCAGTGCCCTCTGAGGTTCCTATGATCCTGTGCTCCATCTGAAAAGAAAGCCACATGTTTCCCAAGGGAAGCCATATATTTCCCAAGAGGAAAAAGCATGTTTCCCACTCAAAAAAGAAAAAATAATTGGTGTATCTAGGTTATTTTTTAGGGAAAACAATCATTGTTCTCCTGACATTTTGCTTTTTTTATCTTTTCCTCAGTATATTCCTGTGTCTTATAGTTTATTTCTTGTGAGTCAAAAATACAAAAATCTTCATTAAAATAATCCCTGTTTTATTCATTTTTCTGTGAATAAAAGAAAATAATTTTCAAAAAAAGACAGAAAAATAACTTTGAAAGGTTTAATAAATTATCAATGTAATGGCAAACTATGACTACAGTATGTTACCCACCTTCTGAGAAAGAGGTGATGTAGTAAAGTTGCAGAATGAGACATGCATCTTCAAACATGGTCAATTTGTGGGTTTGTTTCACTTCACTATGTTTATCTGTTATAATGGAAAGTTTTTTTATTTTGTTTTCTTGGGAGGAATAAAAAGGGGAAGCAATAATAATGCAAAAAAAGAGGGTTATTGCATTTTTTAATGCACAGAAAGAGAACAAAAGGAAGTTTGGAGGCAGATACAGAGAAGCAGAACAGTCCTAAAGCTAATGTGTTGACTTTATTAATACCATTTAAAAAACAATCTAAACATAATAGATATTTGTGGGTTCATATGCAGTCCGTTTTTCTCTTTGTAAATGAAATGTTTATATTTGTTGGTGGTGAGTTCAGAATAACAAAAAATTAAAAAATTAATTTTTAAAAAAATCACTAATATTGTTATGTGTGTGAAATAAAAAATTCTAAACCTTACATAGGTAACTTTGTTACCTCTTACAGCATAATTTTGTCCTTTGCTTCATGAATACTATAAAATGCAAGTCAGAAGTTGTTTGGGGTTCCGCTTCCAGGAGCCAAGATGGCAGAGTAAGAAGTAAGTTGCTCTCACCCTCCCTTATTGACTTCTGAAAGCCCAGAAAATATTGCTCCAAGAAAAACCCTAGAACAGCTGAACCAGCAGAAAGACAGGGTGCAGCAGTCTTGTAGCCCAGTAAGCTTGAGGGATTAATGGGAAAGGCCCCTCTCACTTTGGGGTAGGGAGGCTACAGGACAGGAGGCATCCTAGCAAGCCAGTGGCAAGCTCCACCTCAGCATACCAGGGGAAGATCCTGAGCCCCAAGGTTGTGCAGCAGGCAAGTCCAACACTAGGACCCCGGAGTGCCTCAATACAGGCAGGGGAACCTGTAGATACCAGCTCAAAAAACCACTATGTGTAACGGCGTTCTCCAGCAGTCAAATCTTCCAGTGCCTCAGCAAAACTCTGGGAAGCATAACTCCAAGAGGTAAAGCTCCAGGCTAACAGATATCCTCTAGTAGCCAAATATATGAGTACAAGGCCTAAGTGAGCAGGCATCCCCCAGGGACCAGACTTGCCACCCCTACTCCAAGATCTCCAATGTTGCTGACCCCAGCCTAGCACCAGGTAAGCTGCCAGCACTCCACAGCCTCCAACTGCCAGCACCTGAGGCCCCAGCACACAAAGCCAGTGACTAGGTCCTGGGTTCCCAGCACAAGAAGCTTGGATCAGTGCCCCCTGCAATCCAGCAGGAGAGCTCAACTTTTTTTTTTTTTTTCAAAAAAGTCAGGAAATAAGAAAACATCATGGGCAAAATCCAGAAACGGACAATGACCATAGATTCTTATTGTGGAAACAGAGAAGATCAAGGCACAAACTCAGAAGAGGACAACATTGTCAATATATCCACATTCAAAACCTCAAAGGGGAATATGAACTGATCTGAAGCCCAAAAAACCTTCTTAGAAGAGCTCAAGAAGGATTTTAAAAGTCAAATAAGAGAGGTAGAAGAAAAATTGGGAATAGAAATGAGAGATATGCAAGAAAGAGTCAATAGCCTGGAAAAGGAAGGACAAAAATTAACTGTAGAAAATAAGCCCTTAAAAAATACAATTGGCCAAATGGGGGGAAAAAAAGTACACTGAAGAAAACAAGTCCCTAAAAAATACAGTTAGGCAACAGGAAAAAAGTACACTGAAGAAAACAATTCCTTAAAAAGCAGAATTGGTCAAATGGAAAAGAAGACACAAAACTCACTGAGGAGAACTCCTTAAAAAGTAAAATTGGCCAAATGGAAAAAGAGATACAAAATCTAATAGAAGAAAACAATTTGTTAAAAATTAGAATTGGGCAAGTGGAAGCTAATGACTCCATGAGAGAGCAAGAATCAGTCAAACAGAAACAAAAGAATGAAACAATAGAAGAAAACTTAAAATACCTCATTGGTAAAACAACTGGCCTGGAAAATAGATCCAGGAGAGACAGTTTAAAAATTATTGGTCTGCCTGAAACCCATGATAAAAAAAAAAAAAAGAACCTGGACAGCATCTTTCAGGAAATCATCAAGGAAAACTTCCCTGAGGTCCTAGAACCAGAGGGTAAAATAGTCATCGAAAAAATCTACTGATCACCTCTTGAAAGAGATCCCAAATTGAAAACACCAAGGAATATTGTAGCCAAATTCCAAAATTACCAGGTCAAAGAGAAAATCCTGCAAAGTAGCCAGAAAGAAATAATTTAAATATCATGGAACCACAGTCAGGATTACACGGGAACTTGCAGCTTCTACATTAAAAGATCATAGGACATAGAATGCAATATTACATAAAGCAAAGGAGCTTGGATTACAACCAAGGATCAACTACCCGGTGAAATTGAGAATAATCTTTCAGGGGAAGAGATGGACATTCAGCAAAATAGGGGACTTCCAAATCTTCCTGATGAAAAGATCAGAGCTCAACAGAAAACTTGATCTTCAAATATAAGACTCAAGAGAGGCATAAAAAGGTAAATAGGACAGAAAAAAACAACAACATGTTATTAATAAGAACAAACTGTTTACATCCCTACAAGGGAAGATGACACTTGTAACTCTTGAGAACTGTATTGTTATTATGCCATTTAAAAAGGGTAAACATAGACAGAAGGAGGTGGGAATAAATTGACTGTGATGTGATAAAAAAAAATCTAATTAAGTGGATTAAGTGGATCTAATTAAGAGATTGTACTGGGAGAAAAGGAAAGTAGGAGGCAGACAAGGATAAATTACATCACAGGAAAAGGGACAAAAACCTATTCCAGTAGAGGGCAAGAAGGGAGGGAGATGAGCATTGTTTGAACCTTACTCTCATGACATCAGGTTCAAAGACGGAATAACATAATCAGTTAGGTATAGAAATCTAACTTACCATATAGGAAGTAGAAAGGAAAAGAAAAGGGAAGGGTGAATAAAAGGAAGGGAAGAAGTAATAAAGGTAAAGGGGAAAAAATGGAGGGGGCTAATAGAAAGGAGGGCAGACTGAGGAGGCAGAGGTCAAAAACAAAACTCTAGTGAGGAGGGAAAGAGAGAAAGGAGAAAGAAAAGCATAAATGGGAGAAATATGATGGAGAGAAAGACACAGATAGTAATCATAACTGTGAATGTGAATGGGATGAACTCTCCCATAAAACAGACACAGATAGTAGAGTGGATTAAGAACCATAATCCTACAATATGTTGCTTACAAGAAACACATTTAAAGCAGAGGGATACACACAGAGTAAAAGTAAAAGACTGGAGCAGAATATATTATGCTTCAGCTGAAGTAAAAAAAGCAGGGGTAGCAATCCTGATCTCAGACAAAGCAAAAACAAAAATAGATCTAATTAAAAGAGATAAGGAAGGAAACCTGCTAAAAGGTACCATAGACAATGAAGTGATATCATTACTAAACATATGCACCAAATGATTTAGCATCCAGATTCTTAGAGGAGAAGTTAAGGGAGTTACAGGAAGAAATAGGTAACAAAACTATGCTAGTGGGGGACCTCAACCTGCCCCTCTCAGAACTCGGTAACTCTAACCACAAAATAAACAAGAAAGTTAAGGAGATAAATAGAATTTTAGAAAAGTTAGATATGGTTGACCTCTGGAGAAAACTAAATGGGGATAGAAAGGAATATACCTTTTTCTCAGTGGCACATGGCATCTACCCAAAAATTGACCGTGTACTATGGCATAAACACGTCACAATTCAATGCAGAAAGGAAGCAATATTAAATACATCCTTTTCAGATCATGATGCAATAAAAATTATATGTAATAAAGGGTCATGGAAAGATAGACTAAAAATTAACTGGAAACTAAATAATCTAATCCTAAAGAATGAGTAGGTCAAACAACAAATCACAGAAACAATCAATAACTTCATCCAAGAGAATGACAACAATGAGACAACATACTAAAACTTATGGGATGCAGCAAAAGTGGTTCGTAGGGGAAGTTTTATATCTCTAAATGCTTACATGATTAAAATAGAAAAAGAAGAGGTCAATGAATTGGGCATGCAACTAAAAAGGCTAGAAAAAGAACAAATTAAAAATCCCCAATTATATACAAAATTAGAAATTCTGAAAACCAAAGGAGAGATTAACAAAATTAAAATTAAGACAACTATTGTACTAATAAATAAAACTAAGAGCTAATTTCATGAAAAAAAACAATAAAATAGATAAACATTTGGTTAATTTGATTAAAAAAAGAAAGAAGAAAATGAAATTACCAGCATCAAAAATAAAAAGGGTGAATTCAGCACCAATGAAGAGTAAATCAAAACTGTATGCCAAAAAATTTGACAATCTTAGTGAAATGGATGAATATTTACAAAAATATAAATTGCCCAGATTAACAGAAGAGAAAATAAAATACCTAAATAACCCCATCTCACAAAAAAGATATTGAACAAGTCATCAATGAACTCCCTAAGAAAAAATCTCCAGGGCCAGATGGATTTACAAGTGAATTCTATCAAACATTTGAAAAATAAGTAATTCCAAAACTACATAAACTATTTGGGAAAATAGGTGAAGAAGGAGTCCTATCAGGGGTGAAACAAGGATGTCCACTATCACCACTATTATTCAATGTTGTACTAGAAATGTTAACTTTAGCAATAAGAGAAGAAAAAGACATTGCAGGAATTAGAATAAGCAAAGAAGAAACAAAGTTATCACTCTTTGCAAATGATGTGATAGTATATTTAGAGAATCCCAGAGAATCAAGTAAAAAATTACATGAAATAATAAACAAATTTAGCAAAGTTGCAGGCTATAAAATAAACTCACATAATCATCAGCATTTGTATATATTACTAACAAAGTCCAAAGCAAGAAATTGAAAGAGAAATTCCATTTAAAGTCACAGTAGATGTTATAAAATATTTGGGAGTCTACCTGCCAAAACAAACTCAGAAACTATATGGACACAATTACAAAACACTTTTCACACAAATAAAGTCAAATCTAAATAATTGGAAAAATATCAGTTGTTCATGGGTAGGCTGAGCTAATATAACAAAAATTACAATTCTACCTAAATTAGGTTACTTATTCAGTGCCATACCAATCAAACTACCAAAAAATTATTTTATGGAGCTAGAAAAAACAATAACAAAATTCATCTGGAAGAACAAAAGGTCCAGAATATCAAGGGAACTAATGAAAAGAAATGCAAGGAAAGGTGGCCTAGCCATACCAGATTTTAAATTGTATTATAAAGCAGCAATCACCAAAACTGCTTGGTACTGGCTAAGAAATAGAATGGTGGATCAGTGGAATAGGTTAAGTATGCAAGACACAACAGTCAATGCCTATACTAATCTACTATTTGATAAATCCAAAGACTCCAGCTTCTGGTTTAAGAAATTACTATTTAACAAAAACTGCCAGGAAAACTGGAAAATAGTATGGCAGAAATTGGGCATAGAGCAATATCTTATACCCTATGCCAAGAGAAAGTCAAAATGTATACATGATTTAGATATGAAGACTGATACTATAAGCAAACTAGGAGAGCAAGAAATAGTTTACATGGAGAACGGAAGAATTTATGACCAAACAAGAGATAAGAGAACATTATGAAATGCAAAATGAATCACTTTGATTACATTAAATTGAAAAGCTTTAGTACAAACAAAGCCAATGCAACCAACATTAGAAGGGAAGCAGAAGGCTGGGAAAGAATTTTTACAGCCAGTGTCTCTGATAAAGGCCTCATTTCTAAAATATATAGAGAACTTAGTCAAATTTATAAGAATAAAAGTCATTCCCCAATTGATAAATGGTCAAAGGATATGAACAGGCAGTTTTCAGAGGAAGAAATTAAAACTATCTATAGTCATACGAAAAAATGCTCTAAATCACTATTGATTAGAGAAATGCAAATCAAAACAACTCTGCAGTACCATATCACACTTATCAGATTGGCTATCATGACAAAACGGGACAATGATAAATGGTGGGGATGATTTGGGAAAATTGGAACACTAATGCATTGTTGATGGAGTTGTGAACTGATCCAACCATTCTGGAGAGCAATTTGGAACTATTCTCAAAGAGCTATGAAAACCTAGCAATAACCACTTCTAGGGCTGTATCCCAAAGAGATCATACAAATGGAAAAAGGACCCACATGTACAAAAATATTTATAGCAGCTTTTTGTGGTGATGAAGAATTGGAAATTGAGGGGATGCCCATTAATTGGGGAATGGCTGAACAAGATGTGGTATACAAATGTAATGGGATACTACTGTGCTATAAGAAATGGTGAGCAAGCAGACTTCAGAAAAACATGGAAAGAATATATGAACTGATGCTGAGTCAAGTGAGCAGAACCAGGAGAACATTGTACACAGTAACAACCACACTATGTGACGACTGATTTTGATAGATTTAACTCAAGGATCTAAGACAACTACAAAAGACTCATGATGGGAAAAGCTATCCACATCCAGAGAAAGAACTATGAAATCTGAATGCAGATGGAAGCATACTATTTGTTCTCCTTTTCTTTTGTTGTTTTGTTTTGATTCTTCTTTCTCATGATTCCTCCCATTGGTTCTAATTCTTGACATCATGACTAATGTGAAAATATGACTAATATGAATGTATAAGTAGAGCCTATGTCATATTGCACACCATTTTAAGAGGGAGGGGGAGAAAATTTTAAATTCAGAATCTTATGGAAGTAAATGTTGAAAACTAAAAATAAATAAATAAATTATTTTTTAAAAAAAGAAAAAAAATTTTGCTTGGGAAAGAGAGAACTCCAGCTAATCCAATTAATTTTGCCAGTGTGAACTTTGCATTAATTAATAATTAATTAATTGTCTCTGACATTTTGACCTTTGGAAAAAAAAATAAGGAATTTGAGTAGAACCTATTATGCCTCAGGTGAATTAAAAAATCATGGTGGCAAATGTGATCTCAGACAAAGTCAATCATTAAACATGGCTAAAAAAAATAAGCAATGAAAACTACACTATATTTAAAGACATCATTGATAATGAAACAGAAATAGGGAAGTACAGAGGAGGAACAGGTGTTGGGGAAGATAATGAGTTCTGATTTAGACATGTTTAGTTTGAAGCGTTCACTGAATAGTGAACATGTCTATCTGGCATGACCTGCAGTCTTGAATCTCTTACTTTCTGTTAGACACCTTGAACTAAATGTCCTGTAAATATCTCAAACTCAGCATGTCCCAAACTGAACTCATTGTCTTTCCCTCAAAACCCTCCATCTTCCTAAGTTCTCCATTATTGTCAAGGACATCACCATGCTTCCCATCATTCGGGCCCACAACCTAGGTGTCATCCTCAACTCCTCACTTTCTCATCATTCATATTCAATCAGTTGCCAAGTACTGTCATTTTACCTTGGTAACATCTCTAATATAAGCCCTTTGACACTGCCACCATGTTGGTGCAGGCCTTCATCAACTCAAGCCTAGACTGTTGGAGTAGCCCACCGATTGATCTTCCTGCCTCAAGTCTCTCCCCTCTCCAGTCCATCCTTCACTCAGCTGTTAAATTGTCATGCACAGGTATGACCATGTCATCCTCTTACTCAATGAACTTCAGTGGCTCCCTATTACCCCTAGGATCAAATATAAAATCCTTTGCTTGGCTTTTAAAGCTCTTCATGACTTGTCCCCTTCCTATCATTCCTGTCTTCTTACACCTTATTCTTCCTTCATCAGAGGGAAATATCTATCTATGGTTTAGTGACACTGGCTGCCTTTATTGTTTCTCAAATAAGACAATCTCCTGACTGTACATTTTCACCAACTGTCCCTATGCCTCGAATTCTCTACTTCCTCATCTCCATTTCCTGGCTTGTTGTCCTCCACCAAGTTCCAGCTAAGATTTCACATTCTACAAGAAGTCTTTCCCAATCCTCTTTAATACTAATGACTTCTATCTAGTGATTATCTCCAATTTATTCTATCTATATCTTATTTGTACCTTGTTATTTAAATGTTGCCTCTGTCATTAGATTCTAAGGTTCTTGAGAACAGAGACTTTCTTTTTCTTTCTTTGTATGCCTAGTGCTTGGCACATAGTAGATACTTAATAAATGCTTGTTGACTTTATTTGATATAGAACTGGAGTTCAGGGGAGACATTAAGGCTGAATGTAAAACTGAGAAGTCACCTAAGCAAAGCTGATAGTTGAATCTATGGGAATTGATGAAATTACCCAAACAAGGTATAGAAAACCAACAGAAAAGAGAAGAGGCTTAAAGAACATTCATGGTTGCTTTTTTTTGGTCCCAGCAGCAGGAGGAAGATGACGAAGGGGACGTCTTCATTTGGTAAGCGCTGGAATAAGACGCACACTTTGTGCCTTCTTTGTGGTTCTAAGGCATACCATCTTCAGAAGTCAACATGTGGCAAATGTGGACATCCTGCTAAACACAAGAGAAAGTATAATTGGAGTGCAAAGGCTAAGCGATGCAGCACCACTGGTACTGGTCAAATGAGGCACCTAAAAATTGTCTATCGCCCATTCAGGAATGGATTCCGTGAAGGAACAACACCTAAACCCAAGAACACAGCTGTTGCAGCATCTAGTTCATCTTGAGGATTCAACTGTTTGTTAAAATAAATGTCCTGAATGAAAAAAAAAAAAAAAAAACATAGATAAAGAGAGAGAGAGAGAGAGAGAGAGAGAGAGAGAGAGAGAGAGAGAGAGAGAGAGAAATGTTTATACACATATGTATACATACATATATATGTATGTGTATATATAATGCCTAGTTCTCTCAGGCACATTCTAACATCTCAAAAAAAATTGATATTTGTGTCTCATGTTTTAAGTTTGTATTTTTTTTTAAGAAATTGTGTTGGTGGTTTGGTTGTTTGTTTGGTTTTTGGGTTTGGTTTTTTTTGCTTTTTTTTAAATTCTCCTGGGACAATGGGCTCTAACCAAGCTCTTGCCTTAACTTCCTTGAAACCAAGACATCACTTCCTGGCCTTTTCCAAATCATTGCTGAGGTACTCTCACCCTCCCCCTGCCTCCTGCTTTCTAATTTTAGCTCCTCTTTATGTATCCAAGTACACTGTAAGTCCCTTGAGGGCAAGAACTGTTTTTATTTTTACTTGAATTTGTAAGCATTTAATAAATATTTGTTTATTCATTAATTCATTCATTTAGTGTATTTGATTAATAAAAAATAAAGCCTTTTAAAATTGAGAATTCAATAAATTTTTACCTTTTATAAAGTAAAAAATTAAATTTTCTGGGCACATAACCTAATAAAATGCTCTACACGTACCTATGAATGACATGGATGATGATCTGATAAAGGAGACCAAGAGGTAGTAACCAGACAAATAGGAAGGCAGAGCAATGTCCTAAATGAAATAATATTTGTAAAGTACTTAGCACAGTCTTGGTATATAGTAGGCACTAAATAAATTCTTATTCTCTTCTTCTCAACCATCACCCCCCCAAAAAAAAACCTAGAATGCAAAAAGTAGCTAGGAAAAATAGAGGAAGAGTATCTAGGAGTCAACACTGTCAAAAGCTAAAGATTTTTTATATCAAAGGCCTAACAGACACCAAGCTATTTATAACAGCACTTTTCACAGTAGCAAAGAACTAGAATCAGAGTAGATGCCCATCAGTGGGGGAGGAGGGTGTGGAGAGAGTGGATAAAAAATGTGGTTCATTAATGTAATGGGACATTACTACACTATAAGAAATGACAAATATGAAGATTCAGAGAGAAAAGCAAGAAAAGATGTAATCTGTTAAAGTAAGCAGAAGCAAGAAAAAAATCTCCATGATGACTACAACAATGTATATGGAAAGAACAAAAATAATATGAATACAACTACCATGACTTCCCTTGTACCCAAAGAAAACACTCTTCTCTCTCTTCTTTGCAGAGATGGGGTGGTGGTTGGAGTATATAACATGGCACATACCATCAGACTCAATTGAAATGTTGGTTCATTTAACAGAACTGCTTTTTCTCCCGCTCTTTTGCATTCGTTCTTATAAGTTAGAGCAGAGGAGTGTGGAGGGGCGGGAGAATGATATATATGGAAATATAAACAATATGAAAGCAAAAAAGTATCCGTTTAAATTTTTAAATAATAAAAAGAAGAAATTTTCAGTGCAGCTATATCTATGTGCATCTCCATACTAAGCAAATAGGCACACAGCAAAACAAAATTGTTAATATCTGCATTAATGTTAAAGTCTACTTCAAACTCCTTTCTTCTTAGCCTCAGTTTCTTTTTCTGTAAAATAATGAAGTTACACTAGATAATCTCTAAGGTCCCTTCTGGCTCTGATGTTTTGATTCTATGAGACCATGATATGACTGATCTTCCCCCTGGAGAGTCTTGGAATGCGACCAGAGGAAGAGCCTGGAATAGGCTCACATCACTGAGTAATTCTCCTTGACTCCAAAAAAACACGGATTCCGTTGCTTCAGAAGCATTTTCTGGAACCTTGTGTTGCTTTTGATTGCATTCCTATCAGGAAAACTTTGTTTTTGTCTCCTCTCTTCCCTTCTCCCTTTACCCCCTCTCCATCCACTTCCAACCTCCACTCCCCACTTCTTGCTTTATATAATGGTCCACATCCAAGGAGCCCTTATGTAACCATAGTCACCTCAGGCTCCCCTCCCTCCCCCTGGTTGCTTGTCGACAGTAATCTTTCGTGCTTGACTGGGCTATGCCCTCAGCCAGAAATGTAAAAAGGGGAAAAGGAAAGCTGCCATCCCTAGCTCTATCACTTGTAGGAGGGTTTCTTCTCTGACTGTGATGACCCTTAGGATTGCCTCAGTCAGGAAAGATCATTGGTAAATCCTAAATCTAGAAAGGACTGGGCAGGGGGGGAAAGGGCAGGTCATAAAGGCCCCAGTTCATAGCTGTTGTCATAGCCATCCCTAAGGTATGACAAATCAGATCATTGATGCTACCCAACACTTTGGGTGGCTTTGCTCCTGTAGTGACTCAGGAAAGTAGGGCAGGAGGAAGACAAGGGGACATCAATACAGTTAGTGTCAGCACTTCATCCCAGCTCCTGCCCTAGTTGGTGGCAGCCTTACCTCCGGCTATTGCTACTGTTTCCTTCTCTTTCTTGAATTTACCCCCATATCTATAATGTTTATTTTAACTACATTTTGCTTGCATAAAAATGGAAGCAGAAATGAAGAGGGAAAGATCCCATCCTGCCCTAGAGATGACTCTAATCATTGACCTGGGCCTTGTCCCAGTTCTTTTGATACTGCTGGCTTCCTGAAACTGCTCAATTATATATTACAAATCCAGAATAAATTACAGGGCAGAAAGCCCCAATGGACAACAAACTAGAAGAACCTGTGTATTATATGTGGAGAGATTTCAGGGGGTCCCTGAACTTGGATGGGGGTCAGAGGGAAATTACATCTTTATTTTCATTAACCTGTAGCTGAAATTAAGCATTTCTTCCAATTATGAATTTTTTAGGAGAATGTTCTTCCAAGAATGATGTACATAGGCATCACCAGACTGTCAAAGGGATCTCTAACACACAAAAAGGTTACCGACTTCTGGTGTAGACCAATCACTTTCATTTTACAGATGAGGAAGCTTTGGCCTAGAAAGGGATATTGGGACAGTGAGGTACAGTGGCAAAATCACTGGATTTAGAATCAAAAGAGCTGGGTCTAGATCTTGCCTCTGCTGCTGAATTACCTATATAACATTGGGCAAGTGAGTCAGCCCATGGCAGCTAGCTGCTTTTTAAAGATTTCTGCAGAATGGCGCCAATCAGCCAATGATGCTTTATTATAAGCACATTTTACTTCACACAAGAGAAGATTTTGTGGCTTAATTTGAGTTATTTACTGAGTGAGGGAGTGGGGGTAAGAAAAAGTAGGGAAAGTGGTGAGAAGAGGGAAGACACACAGAAAGGATATATTCCAATCATAGTCACTAGAGAGACAAAGCTATAAAGGCATCTCTTGAAGGTCAAGGTACACCTGTGACTTACAGAGCAAGGGAGTACAGGCCTAGGTGAGATGATCTTCAGAAAACAGAATGGGGGAGAAGTCTATGACACATCCAGAGCCTCCCTCTGGACTCAGTACCCACCCCAGTCAGCATCGTGGCCTTGCCAAGAGTTTTTGGTCTAAGAACTCAGCCCCCTCATATCAATTAGAACCTTAGAAATCATAGATTTAAAGCTGAATGGAACCTTAAAGGTCACCTATCCAATTCCCCCGTCTTATAGATGAGGAAACCCAAAGCCCAAAGATTTTGTAACTTACCTAAGATCAAACATAACAAGTCAGACAGCCAGGATTTGGGACAAGGTCCTGAGGCACCAAATCCAGTATCGTCCCTCACTGTATTTCTCTGACCCTGATGAGAAAGACTTCTCCACATAATAAGAATACTGACTTCTGACATTAATATAATGCTTTATGGTTTACAAAGTGCTACTTACAAGGAACCTGTGAGAGGGATAATGCAAATATTATTATTCTCATTTTATAGATGAGAAAACTGAGGCTGAAGGAGAAGTCTTTTTCCCAAGGTCACACAGCTAGCAGCAGAACAGGAATATGAACCTAGGACTAGTGATTGTACAGTATGATATGGTTACTATACCACATCCTTGTATGGAGGGGATTTGTTCTGTGAAGTCTGGACTCAATCAAAGGGCTGCACTTGAGGACCTAGAGGGCCACATATGGCCTCGAGGTCCATTCCTGCCTAGTGGAAAGAGGGCTGAACTTGGAATAAGAATCATGAGATTGTAGATTTAAACTCCTCCCTGGAAGGGTCCTTAGAAGTCTTCTGGGATTCTGTCATGCACCAAAGGTCCATCTCTTTATCCTTCAAGCCTCTTGACTCCGAGTTTTAGTTTTAATCAGTCAGTCAGTCAATAAACATTTATTTAGTGCCAGGCAGCAGCTAGATGGCACAGTGGATAGACTGGAAAGAGCACTGGAGTCAGGAAGATTCATCTTTCTGAGTTCAAATTCAGCCTCAGACACTTACTAGCTGTGTGACCCTGGGCAAGTTACATAATCTTGTTTGCCTAAATTATCTAATCTGCAAAATGATCTGCAAAAAAAAAAAAAAGGAACTGGCAAACCACTCCAGAATCTCTGCCAAGAAGACCCAAACGGAGTCCGAAGAGTCAACACTACTGAAAACAACTCAACAGCAATAAATGTGCCAGGCACTGCGCTAAACGCTAGGGATGCAAACAAAGGCAAAAAATAATCCCTACTCTTAAGGAGCTTACAATCTAATGGGGGAAGACACACATAAAAAGAAGCTGGAAGGAGGAAAGGGAATAGAGAGAGATGAAGTGTACCTAGCCCGGGGGCCTGAGGAAGGTGCACCTGCTGCAGGGTGGGAGATGATGAGGTGGCCGCACCGGGGTTCCTCCGTTGTAGTAGGAGAATCTAGCACCAGCTGCCTCTCTTCCGGAGTCCCTCCCTCCACCTCTAACAGTGTCCTTCTGAATGTGGAAATGGCTGAAATTCCCTCCTTCAATGTCTTTGATAGTTCCCTACGAAGGTCACCTCCTCTTCCTGAATTCCGTAATTCTCCTCACTTGACCTTCTACATAGAGGACAGAGTGAGGGACCATGCCCACTGAATCTCAGTCCCTTGGATGCCCCCATGATTTCCAGTCCCTCTGCCAGGAACGTGTTGGAACCGCTTAGAAATTGTTCTTATTTCCATGTCCTGGCACCTAGAACAGTACCTTGATGATAGGATCTTAGAGCTGGAGCCATAAAGAACATCAGAAGCCACCTGGCCCGATTGCCAACCCTTTACAAACATTCTCTCATTTGAGCCTTACAACAACCCTAGGATATAGGGGTTATCATCCTCATTGTATAGTTGAAGAACCTGAAGCAAATAGCGGTTAAGTGACTTGCCCAGGCTCACACAGTTATTAAGTGTCTGAGGCAGGATTTGAACTCAGAGCTTCCTGATTCCAGGCCCACTATCCACTATACCACCTTGCTATCTCTCCAACATGAAAGAGCTGGGCTTGAATCCCATTGCTGACCCTTGCATTGAATCTCTGAGCCCCAATTTCCTCTTCTGTAAAATGGACATAACAGCTTTATACCAAATATTATATTAATGAATATAACAAGTCGTTATATATTTCATATGGTAGCTATGAGATTAAAATGAGATGTTTTTAAAATGTTTTAAAATCTTTATGTCTGTATCTAAATGTAATTTGTTAATCCCACTACAAAATGGATATGAATTGCTTCCTTCCTGGAGGGAGGGTCAACCCTTGGCAAGACTGTGAAGTATTTGGAGCTTATCTTCAAGACCTCCATGGTTGTTTTTTTTCTTCCCTAGTCTTAGCCTCTCTGCCCGTCCCTTGCTGGCCCCTAGCACCACCCCTCTCCACCCCACCCCACTGCCGTGTACCCTGGTTTCTCCTGCTTAAGAAGAAACACTGTTGGATAAACAACTCATTTTTGCCAACACACCAAATGTATTACTCTCCTCAAAAGTATTTGTATTTTAATAGGACCTAGAGTGAGGGGACAATGCTTAACACTCATCCCTAATTGTAAATTTTCTAGCACTAAAGCACTTGGGGTAAAGAAAAAAATTGAAAGGTGGATTTCTTGGGTTGGTTTTGGGGGCTTCCTCTTCTCCCCATGCCACATTCAGTCACTGTGAATTCTATCATTCTTTCCATCATATCTCACTACAGAGGATTTCCAGAGCATCAATTGCCAGGAAGAGTTAGCCTATGCTGACTGGAGAAGACTTGGAGATGGGAGAAAAGGAAGACAGCAACAATGCCTTGGTGGGCCTTAGCAATCCCACTTCACACAATCTTCCATCCAGTGACCTAGCATTGTGGGTATGTGATTGACCTACTGGACAAAGCATCCCTGTCCTCGACATCTAGGGCCAAAAGAATTACTGGGTCAAGGCTTACAGAGAGAAGGAAGCAGGCATATTTCCCCCCATTTATTCCAATTCTTTCCTGCCAGAGGAATGGGGAGATGACCTGATGGGAGAGCTGGTGAACCAATCGGCTTTTATTTCCTCAACTTCCCCCCCTTTTTTCTTTTTTCTCTGATCCACTTCATCCAATTCCACAACTGCTTTTGTATCCCACAAAATTCTGTTCTGAATCATCAAATGTTGTTGAGAAAAAGGCAGAATGAAAAGTGGAGGGGTCAACAAACTTGATTTTTGTCCTCAGATTTGATCTTCTATAATTTCCTTTCTGTATCAGTCTTAATGATGTCTCTGGCTTAGAGCTATTCATGTCTCAGAATCATTTTCATCTCATTTCAAAATGTTAATACCTCAGAAAAATTTTATCATTTTATTCTCCTCCCCTCTCCCCAGGCCTCTTCTCTATGCACTCCCCAGCCCTCAGCACATTAAGAAATGTGGCTAAAACATGTTTCTTCCTATCTGGCATTCATTTTTGCTATTGTTACATCAATAGCTTTCATTATTTCCTTAGCCTGCCTTTTAGTCTTTCCTGTAATCAATGTTTAGATCTCCCATTCCCCTTGCAAAACTATTTTCTCTTGACTCAAAGTGGGTTATTTTGGAAGCATTCTTTGCTCTCACCAGGGTTCAGTATGAGAATCCTCCAAGTCAATAAGATGGCTTGTTTCAGAACAAGGTTTACAGTAAAAATGGTCCCATTTTTTTTCCTTCTATACCGGCCACCTTGGAAAACTCCAAGGTTGAAAACACTAAAAGTTAATAGCCCTAAAGTAGCAATCAACCCAGTGATGGGCACACTGGATCCTACTGGATCTAGCACCTACTTTATAAAGTACATGGAACTAAACTCTGGGAGGCATGATACAAAGGACATTGCAAAAATGTCCCCTGCCTTTGAGATACCTACAGATCTCCGTCCACAAAGGGGCAAACACTACCCAAACAGCCACCTCTCTAGATCAACTATCTATCCCCAGAACTGAAGGGATTTCTCAGTGGTGGGTTTGGTCTGGTTTGGTTGTTGCCTTTTTTTTTTTTTCCATTCCCAGCACTTAGCAAATACTTGTTGCCTTTTTTTGGTAGTTGATACTCTCTCCAGGCACTGGTTACAGGAGACTAAGAGACCCAGATTTATACCCTCCCTCTTCTTTTCCCTTCTCTTTGTCTTCTCTTCCTCTCCTCCTCTTCCCTCCCTCCTCTCACACACATACAGCAAGCAAACTTACAAGAAAAAATACTTACAAGAAAAAGGCTCCTAAAATGAGACTTGCAGGCTCCCTGCAACCTAGTATGTATCAGGAACACACTTGTGTCCTCCTACTTCATAGAAAACTAAAGAAAAAAATATCCCAGAAATATTCTAGCTCATTACAGAGTTCTCCCTCAGAAGAAAAATCCATTACTGATCTGTCCAATGAGTTTTCACTTAGACTAGTCCATTCAGTCATCAAGGAGCTAGCTTCCTCCTCCACATCTCTTTTCCACTTCCACAAATAGGGATAACAGTAATAATAATAACATGACAAGTTACATCTAAATAGTGCTTTACAAACATTGTCTCATCTAAGCCTCAACACAATTCTGTGATGAAATTACTTCAGGTACTATTATTACAGATGAGAAAACTGAGCCTCATAGATATTAAGCAACTTGTCTATTTATCACATAAGTGAGGTTTAAATATAGATTTTCCTACTCCATGAATATTACTAAATCTACGCTGTTTGGAGAATGGTTCATACACAATCAATTTCAATTATATACCAGACCTCTTATCCCAAAGTTCTCAGAAAAGAGCCACTTTCCTGGCTAAGTCTTATAATTTGGGCCTAGGGGAAGGACAATTCAATATCCTTGCCCTAACCTTAGGGCAAGGGAACACCTCAGATGGGGTTGAAACTACTGCACAACAAATCATTGATGCGAGAACATCTTGTATGTGTAAAAATGCTATAAATACAAACTATTATTATAATATGCTAAGAGAGAACCTGGTATAGTAGACAGAGCTGACCTTGGAGCCAGGAAGACCTGAGTTTAAGTCCTTCTCACACATGCTGGCCACGTGACCCTGAGAAAGTTTCCCTTATCCATTCAATCTCCTAGCCATTTCTTTCTCCAGTTCATTTTACAGGAAACTAAGGGACACAGGGTTAAGTGATTTGCCTAGGGTCACACAGCTAGCAAGTATCTGAGGCCAGATTTGAACTCAACAAATATGAGTCTTCCTGACTCTAGGCCTGCTGCTTTATCCACTGTGCCACCAAGCTGCCCTTCCATTCCTTAGGCATTATCATATCACCCAATACCATTTGCCTGGCAAAAGGGACTTTTAGAAACCATCTCAGGAACCAAATCCCTCTGTCCACCAGGAGGTGGTGGTGTCTATCCATCTATCCATTTACTATTCCAACAAGTTCAGGGAAATTGTTCAATGGAAAACTCTCTCCCCAAAGAATCTTTTACCTTATTTTAAAAAAAGAAAGCGTAAGTGGATAAATGTAGATGAAAGGGTGTGTGTGTGTGTGTGTGTGTGTGTGTGTGTGTGTGTGTGTGTATGTGTGTGTGTAGAAGAATAAACTTTAAAGTGGGATAGAGAACATTAACCAGCTAAGCAGTCACTCCTCCCTTTCCAGGCCTCAGTTCCCTTAGCTGAAAAATAAGAGGGCTGGATTTGACAACTCCTAAAGTTCCTTTCAGCTCTAACTACATGATCCTATGCTATTTCTCACTACTTTACAGTGGTACAAATAGTATGCAGAGTGATATACAAACAAAAGCCAAGAAGTCACTGAAAAGGAATGGGAGCAAGAGGTGACTGGAAGACCGAAGTACTTAAAAGACAGAGCTGAAAGAAACTTTGTAACCTAGCTAGTCAACATCCCTCACTTCATAAATGAAGGAACTGAGGTCTACTGAGGAATGTTCTTTAAAGACTCCCCCTTTCTCAACTTTCCCACAAAAGCGAATCCCAAATTCCAGGTTCTCCAGCCCTGAAGGAGGCCTTTTCCAATCCCCTCAAGTATTTATGCCTTTCCCTTTTGAGACTACCTCTCTACTGTGACTGTCAATATCTAACTATTTACATGCTATGTCTCCAAAGGAATGTAAGGTTCTTGAGAGCACCGGCTACTTTTAAGCTTTCCTTCCTCGCCCCCTACAACAAACTCAGCACAGCACCAGAAACACAATAAAGCCTTAATCAATGCTTTTTGATTGATTGATTGAACAAGAAGATCTCCACCTCATTCAGTAGGTTGTCCAACATCTTTAAACAACTCTAGTTGGGGTGGTTAAGGGAAACCAAGAATTATACTTTTTTTTTTTACTCTTAAAGTTTGCATTGGGGGTAGCAGGAAGAGGCTCAGAAAAAATGTTTGATTGCTGGCTTCTGATTTGAAAAAGGTATTAATTTTGGATCCAAAGACATTATCTTCTTTGATCTCCCATCTCCCATCCCCCTGGCCACTGATCAAAACGAGTCATTGCCCAGAGCTCTCTCCTCCGAGGCCAAAGCCTTCCTTCAACAGTATTGGATTGGTTTAGGACAAGAGAATCTTGGAATTCTGAAGCTACAAAGGATTACATAAGATCACCTGACCTATCCACCTTGCCTTCAAACAGATGAACTATGCAGGATAGTTAGAAAGATAGAAGTCTAGTCTAAATAATTCTGGTGACAAAGCTCCCTGACACCTCTTTTCCCTTTGGGCTCCTGACACAGAGCACAAGGTGCAGATGGGTATTTGAGCATAGAGCAGGGGCCCTGGTTTCAAATCCTTTCCCCACGTTTATTACCTGTGTGACTTTGGCCAAGTCATTTTCCTCATTTGTAAAATCGTGGGTAGGGGAAGTGTATTACAAGCCGGCCTGGCCTCTAAGGTCCTTTCCAATTCCACATCTAAGATCCTGTGGACACGTGTCTGAGCTATGTGCATTCAGTGCTTTGTGTAATTCATTCAGATTGTTTTTTCAGTCACTAACGCATACGGTACGTGTATTTACACACGTAAGTGTGTGCTCCATGTGCCCCTACGCGCGAGTTTATGGGGTTTGGGCAGGGGGGGAGTGGGAGAAATGCCTAAGGGTACTTGTGGGTCGTTGTCCTCCGAGTGTGCCCGTGAGCAGTGAGATCTACATCTACACCCTTTGTGTGTGTTGGTGTCTGTGAGGACGACGGTTCACGGGCCGAGTGCACAGTTGGGGCGGCGAGAGGATGTTGGGGGGAGGGGGTCAAGGAGTATGCAGCTACATTAGACATCGGGGGACACGCAGACCGCGCTGGGGCTAAGGACTGGCTGGAGGGGGAAGGGGCGGCCGTGGGGGTGGAGCTGGGGCTTTGGGAAAGCCAGTGAGCGAGCCGGGCTTGGCGCCCGCGGGGCTGAGCTGGGAGGGAGGATCGGGGGTAGGCTGGGTGCTGGGAGGGGGACCCTGCTGACGGCGAAATCCCGGACCACCGCTGGAACGGAGCTATATCCGTAGTCAGAGTCAGAGCCAGAGCCTGAGGGTCCGGGCGGAGTAAGCAGTAGCGGCAATAGGGCGCAGGGGGGCCGTGCGCGGTCATGCAGTGAGGGCATCTGGGGAAATAGGAGCCGGGACTAAGGGGGTGGGGGGAGGGGAGGGGAAGGGGAGACAGTTCTGCAGAAATGTGACTTCAGTGGCGGTTGCTGGAGAAGCTGGAGAATCCGTCCGGCTGTGGGGCTGCCGGTGCGGGTAAGTGCGATGCGGTTGCGGAGAAAGGGTTCAGCCTAGGCGGGAGGACAGGAATGATGGCGGGGGGAGGGGGGGTGCGGCTCTCCAGGCCCCAGAGAAACTTTTCTCCAGCGGGAAGAGCTCTGTGCAGCCTCCCCCATCCCAAAGGGTGTTGATCTCCCTGTGCCGTCCAGGGGCCGCCTCAAGAAGTGGGTGAGCCAACCAGGGGTGCGGGAAGGATTATTGGGGAGCGGGGAGGAGGCCCCGGTAAGGCAGCGTCTGGAGAGGAGCCGCAGAGGGCGGAGCGGGGCCAGGCTTGGGGGTGATTGTCTCAGGAAAGGCGGGGGAGGGTCTGGGTATGAAGTGGGGGCGGGGGGAGCTCCTGCAGAGGAATTGGAGCGGAGGTCAGTTCATTGAAGCTCTAGGAGGAAAGCAGTCAGATAGTCCATCCTTGGCTCACAGGAGGGGAGGCATTCACTGGCTTTCATTGAAAACCAGTGCCTGGCCCGCACCTGCAGAAGGAAGGCTATTGCGGGACGTGCTCCGCACCGTCCAGAAGGGAGACACTGCGGACCCGAGAGAAGCGGAGAAACTGGGGCCGTAGAACAGCAGAAAACCGGGGCTGGAGACGGACTAATGCAGAATTGGAAAAGAAAGGGGAAAAAGCCGAGCTGGAGGATTTAGGGACTGTCGTGATCAGAAGAGCACCTTGGGGATGTGTCGAGGAGAGTTTTAAGGAAGGAGCTTGTAAGGAGACTGCAGCCTACAGTCCGGGCTTGGGGGCTGGCGGCGGGTTGCCAGAGCTCCGAGCCCAGAAAGACCTGGGGTTAGGTGTGGGGAGAAGGTTAGAACTCAAACATGTGTGGCTGTCTTCTCAGTTTTTTGGTGTTTTGTTGTTTTTTGGGTTGTGTGTAAGTGTGTGTGCCTCTCCAGATAACTAAAGAGAACGATTACTAGATGGGGGAGGAGGGGAGAGTAAGGACGTAGGGGAGAGAAAAAGGGGGGGGTAGAGAAGAGACGGAGAGAAGGTCATTGAATA
This sequence comes from Vombatus ursinus, assembly GCF_900497805.2. NCBI lineage: Eukaryota > Metazoa > Chordata > Mammalia > Diprotodontia > Vombatidae > Vombatus > Vombatus ursinus. The sequence goes on from NW_020954585.1 coordinate 9,584,641, forward strand.
CAATAGTACATCTGGCTGAAGAATACGGTGTCTGGAAATGTTTGCCTGCATTGGGAAGGTCGGGACCTTTATGGGGGAGGGAGGGAGTACTGGCCAACCTCAGCTTCTCAAAAAACCCTGCTTTTTTGCAGAATTGTTGAGCCCAAGGACCCCCACCATCCTCTGCCAACTCAGTTCTGCGTCGCTGTTCAGCTCCCCAGGTTTGGGGTGGAGAGACATATGTGGGCCAGAGTCCAATGAGGTTTCACTCCTCCCCACTCCAGCTCTTTAAAGTTCCCTTAAATGGTTCTAAAAAACCTGTCAATATAGCTGATATTCTCTTTGGATGGACCCTAGGGTGGTCAGGTTCTTTGACTCCTCCATGTATTCCATCTCCTTACATTTCTTGGGAAAGCTTATCTAAGTCAGAAGGAAAAGCACAGAAATTGATCAACAAATATTGTTTGATTTTATTTGCATCCAGCCTCTGGTCAATACTGGGGGGCTGGGAGAATCCCTAGAGATGATCATCTCTGAAACCAAGAGGAAACTTGCCTTCCTGCCACTGAGCACAATATTCCAGATATCCTTTGACCGGGTCATAGTACAGTGGGGCTATCAGCCATAAAATTTTGAAAGAGCTGGCTTTCCTGCTTATGATCTTAGAGATCATATTCTAGTCAGTCCAGTGCCTTCATTTTGGAGCTCTGAAGCTCTTGAGAAGTTAAATGACACCCAGGGTCACAAAGACTCTTAAGTAGCTGTGCCAGGGTTTGATCCCACGTCCTGGGACTCCAAATTCCATGCTATTTCCATAACACTTAACTATCTTACTAAGTGTCCTTTGGAATGTAGAGAAAGGAGCGATTCAGGCCCAGCATTTATTCCTTAGTTTATCTTGAGAGGGACACAGAAATAAGGAGAGAAAACAGCCATATATGTGAGTTCTCAGTCTCTAAAAAAAAGACCCTCCACAAATGTTTATTGGATAGGCTGTAAGGAGTAGTGGATAGAGTTGGCCTCGTATGCAGCCAGGAAAGGCCCCCTTCAGATGTGTGACCCACAGCAAATCAGTTAACCTCCTCTCTGTTCAATGGGCCCCTGAACTTGACCCGTAGCACCTAAGAGTCAGAGGGAAATTTTTTTAAAATGGGGGGGGGAGGAGAGATGTAGGAAAATTAGAGGGAGAGTCTGTATTTTGACTCGAGGCAAATAGTATGCAGTGATATGCAAATTTGAGTCTTATTATTGAGTCAACAGTCCCTAACCAATTTTGTATTCGAACCACTGTGCAAATTGTTCTTCCTCTCTATTCATAGCCCTGGGGCTTAAGTCAGAAGGGATGATACTGTATACTAGAGCCAGATGGAGTGCTGGATGCCCAGCCAGAAGAGAAGTAAAGAAGTATGGCACTTAGAGGGGGAAGTAAGGGGATAGTTTAGAGAGTAAAAAGAAGTATCAGCACTTTGAGGCACAGATGTTAAAGAGTGTTTCAGAAACTACATGCTAAAGATGGTGAGGAATTTTCCATTCAATGGCAGACTATTATATAACAGGACGACATTTTCTGCAATTTGTCCCCTTGTTTCTGCTTCTGTTAAGACCTGAAGCTCCCCAGGAGTCTGATATACTTCAGAGCAACCCTGAGTAGCTATAGCAGTGGACTGGGAGAGGTAGGTGGTGGTTTTATTCAGACTTGCCCCACTGCCTCCTCACCGCTCTGTGCCAATTGGCTTGGTGTCTGGATGCAGAATTAATGGGCTTAAATCTCCATCATCTGAGGAGGTGCTCGGTTGGCACTAATGGGTGATGTACAGACAAAGATATATTAAGCCCCAATGGTTGTGCACCTCTCACCCCAGCCTGACTGATTCTTGCCCTTCCCAAAGCATGCTCCATGGATCTTATAGAAAACCTGAACCTAGATACCATGTTACGAGTTATTTAGAACAAATTAACATCCCCTCCCCGAACTATCATAACTGCCGTTCAAAATTGGTAGAATTTTCTCTATCACAACCTAGGGAAACCAGCCAGCCCTGAATGAAATGGTCTGGAATATCATTTGCATTTAAATGATTGCTTTTATTTACAGGCTTGAGGCTGTTTTGCATATTCATGGAGACACTCTCACAACTGTATTTACATACCGAAAGGGATTTCTTTGGTGCTAAATCTAGGAGTTGAGTAGGTTAGGCTTTGCCCATGTTTGAGATAAATTGGTTGTGAGGAAGCTAAGAAATGAATGGTAGGAAAGGGTGTAACGAATTCTCCCGGTGATTCAGCCCAGCTGAATTTGTGCCCTAAAGTCTTTTGCTGACTGTTATCTACAATGACAAGTAAAGACTAAAACCACAGGACTGATGTGATAGATGAAAATACGGGGCCCTCTGGAGGAGAGATCCATCTTAACTCTTTGTTCTTTCCCTGGAGAGCTGGTGCATTTGGGGTTGGTGGTTTGGGTAGCTTACTATTCGATACTAAATATTTCAGCCAAGTAAAATCAATAAGCATTTATTAAGTACCCATCATATATGCCAGGGATTGTGCTAAGTGCTGAGGATACAAAGAAGGCAAAAGACAACCCCTTGGAGCTTAGAATAATGAGGGAGACAATATGCAAACAGCAATGTGCAGGCATGCTATATAGAGGGTAGAATGGAGATAATCTGAGAGGGAAGGCACTAGCACAAAGTGTGATCTGGGAAAGACTTCTTACAGAAAGTAGGACTTTTGCTAGAACCTGAAGGAATTCAGGAGGCAACAAGAACACTCTGGAGTATAACCTTCTTGACTAGGGGGACTATTTTGTATATCCAGCACCTAGCACCTAGGATTATAGATTTAGAGCTGGCAAGGACATTGGAGAGCATTTTACAAATAAGGAAACTGAACTGAGAGAAATTAAGTGACTTGTCCAAGGTCACACAGCTAGTGTCTCAGCTGGGATTTAAAAGTGCTCTCCCGGACTCTAGCCCCTGGCACATAGTAAGCTATTAACAAATCTTAATTGAATGAAGGACTTTTGTTATTGTTGTTCAGTCTCTTATCTAACTTCATGACCCCATGGACCAGCATGCGAGTACTGCCCATGAGATTTCCTTGGCAAAGATACTACAGTGGTTTTTCCTGTCTCCAGACCCAGTATTCTATCCACTGATCCACCTAGCTGCCTCTAGACCTTTAATCAAGGCTTAACATACTCCTTTTTTGAATGGGGCTGAGGATATCAGGCTTAAATTGTCTCACTGACTACTAGTGAACTAGGAATCAAGAGACTTGGATTTTAGCATTTGCATTCTGTCTCTGACTAGCTTTGAAATTTACAGTCACTTCCCCTCAGTTTCCTCTTAATCCTTCGTAATCAGTAAACATTTATTAAGTACCTACTATGTACCAGGCACTGGCACCAGGGATACAAAAAAGAGGCAAAAGGCAGTCCTTCCCCTAAAGGAGCTTATAATCTAATGATAACAGCCTTTCCTTACTGGATCATTGGGAAGATCAATATGATAGAACTTTGAAAAATTTTAACCACTATAGAGATTCAGGGAACTGTAATCTCTTATTGTTAAGTATGCCAAAGTTTAAGAAAGAGGTCCAAAACTTCACTTTTCCAAACTAGGCATTAAAAGTGTGGTTTCAGCTCTTTAAAGAATTAGGGCTTTTTCTAACTTGGAGCAGGAATTCATGGTCCTAGGAGGACACCTGACTGAGCAGGAAACTGGCTATTTTACTCCAAGTAAAGAATTCACCCCTTTTGGGGGAAAAGCCTCTCTGGAGACAACACTTCTTTAGCTTGGATCAATATCACTTATGGGAAAGGAGGGACCTAGCATTTAACCTGACTCAAGTACTCATTTCTTAAGAGAAAGCTGATATCTGGCTTCTGCTACTGTTATTCTGGGTGATTTGGTCTAAATCAAGTGTTCTTAACTATTTTTGTGTCCTGGGACCCTTTAGCAGTCCAGGGAAACACAGGAACCTTTGTTAGAATGTTTTTGGTTTTGTTTTTTAATTGAAAGAAATGCTAAATTTCAGTTAGAGGTTAGTGAAAATAAAGATGTAATTTTTTTCCCCATCCAAGTTCATGGACCCATGAAATCTATCCATAAACCTTCTATGAACCCCAAGTGAAGAGGTCTTTCTCTAGACATGGAGGGGTGACACTGTGTGTTATCCTAGGATGCTATATATTTATCTAGATAAAGACATAGCTTTGTCTTCAACGTAGAGGAGACTTTGAAGAGAGCTTTTGAGGTCTGAACAGACCTGAAAGACAACTTGACCATCTAGTTCTTATCTAAGAGGGGAGAAAATGAAGTCTTAGGAGATTAAGACTTATTCAAGGAGAGTCAAACAGGTGGTAAGCATTAGAGATAAGATTTGAACTCAGGTCTTCTGAATCCAGATCCAGGACTCTTCCCACCATACCACCCTAAGAGAACACTGGATTTGGAGTTGGGGAAGCTGAGTTTGAATCTAGGTGTCAATACTAGTTTTTATTCACTTAATCTTAGTTTTAGTTTCCCCATTCTGTAAAGTGGGTATAAAAGTAATTATCCATGCTTCTGAGGATTGTTTAACCTTAAAGTGCTATGGAACTGTATTTTAATAGCTCATTGAGCTAATATCTATAATGTTTAGCATAGTGCTTGGCATATAGTAGGTACTTATCCTCTCATCACTTAACCCTATTTGCCTCAATCTCCTCATTTGTAAAATGAGCCGAGAAGGAAATGGCAAGCCACTCCAATATCTTTACCAAGAAACTCCAAATGAGATCACAAAGAGTTGGACACACCTGAAACAACTGAACAACAACTTCCTCTTTTTGCCTCCCCCACCCCATCAATGTTGGTACTTCAACAAAGCCAAAGCTACCCCATCCGTGCCTGCGTATCTTACTCTCAGTGTTCTAAGATTCCCCAAAGGGAAAATCACCTTGTTTCCATCCTTTCGCTGGGACCATTAGTCTTTCTAGAGGAACATGTTCTCTTAAAGCTGGGGTTAAACCTTTTTGTGTCCTGGATCCCTCTGTCAGTCTAGTGAAGACCATAGACCCCTTCTTAGAAGAGTATTTTTAAAATTCATAAAATATACAGGATTACAAAGGAAGCCAGTTATATTGAAATATAGTTATAAAAAACTTGTTTTTAAATTTCACAATTCTCAGGTTAAGAAACCCCTGACTTAAAGGGATCTTCCATTTCTACTGGTGATTCCTTGTTTCTTTTATAATAAGGCAAAGGATTGGAAACAAGAGATGGACTGACAGCCTGGTGGGTTATCCATGTAACACCATCTCCATGGTAACTGGCCAGTCTAGAAGAGCTCAGTCACATGAGGGTTACATGACGTGAATGAAATATACTATGTGTGTATTTGAGGGGGAGAGAGATGCCTCGGGGAGGGTGGAGAAACACAGAGAGAGAATGGGAAGCACAGAACCTCAGAACAGGGAGCATTTGCAGAGCCAGAAGGCAACAAAGGTTGTTGTCCTGAAGCCATCTAGCATGCTTAGAGGCATCATTTGGGTGTCTTGACAGGGCAGTTAAAGGAGCCCTCTTCTGAAGGATTGTTTACTGCATTTCTTACAAGCTCAGAGAACCACAGCTCACTAGGAAATTGAGTTCTCTCATGTGTGACCTATCACTTAATTGTGGATCTTTCTTTCCAGTGTGTATATTTAAAAAAGGATGATTAAAGCAGTTTCAGCTCAGTTCCGGTGTCCAGGAGTTTAGGTCTTACCAAAGGTAATTGAATGTATTGGCTTGGTTTTCCATTTTAATGTATTACACCTTTTGAAGCTCCATAGGATACTTGTTTTTGTTGCTTCATATTCCTTCTATCACCACCTACAATTGGCTGCCATTGGGATATCCATGGGATATCAGGCATATCCATCATGCCTGATGAGGGTGTGGAGATGGGAATTTGGAAGAGATGGGGAGGAACTCTTGTCCCTTCCCCTCCATTTGAAGTAATTCAAATATCTCTTTGGGGAGGATGGGGCTTGGGGGGGGGGGCAGGGAGAGCCGTAATTTACACTGCCTCCTGACTTCATTCTCCAATCCTTGATCTTCAAACTATTTTATGGATGGGGAGCGGTTATGATTATTAGTAATGATACTATAAGGCTGTTCTATACAATAATAACTGCATTTGTAGAGCATTTTAAAATGTACAAAGTGCTTCACATATATTGTTATCTCATTTGAGCCTCACAGACAACCCTGTTACTGTCCCCATTTTATGGATGAGGACACTGAGGCTCTCAGAGATAATTTGCCCAGGATCACAGAGCAATTAAATGTCAAAGGTGGGAGTGGAACTCAGGTGTTTCTGGACTCTCAAGTCACTACTTTGATTCTAGTGCTGGTTCTGCAGCGGTGCTGACTTTGTCACCTGAACAAGTCACGTCATCTCTCTGGGCCTCAGTATCTTGAGAAGTATGTTACCAGCCCTCCCTTACTGGTTTATTGTGAGGTTCAGTAGGATTTGAAAAGTATTAAGCACTTATAGAATTAGGGTATATTGTCATGCCCCAAAGTTAGGGAAGGGCCCCCCATAACCTTTAGAGTTAAACTCAAGACTTGACTTTTAAAAATTGTATTTTGGTAACATTGAGCAGTCCTGCAACACGACTCAATCTCATGCATACAGGTACAACAAAAACAGGAATTTGTGTAGTGGAAAAATCATGGGACTCAGGATCAAAAGACATGGTCTTAGAGCTGGAAGGGAGTTTAGAGATGCTCTTTTTACAGATGAGGAATGTGTGTGGAAATTAAGTGAGGATTTGAACGCAGATCTGGGGATTATTGTTTGTTCTTTCATATCCAACTCTGTAACCCTGTGGACCATACTGTTTCTTGGCAAAGATAACTGGAGTAGTTTGCCATTTCCTTCTTCAGTGGATTGAGGCAAACTGGTTAAATGACTTGCCCAGGGTCACACAGCTAGTTAAGTGTCAAGTGTCTGAGGCCAGATTTGAACTCAGGTCCTCCTGACTTCAAGGCTGGAGCTCTATGCACTGCGCCACCTAGCTGCCCTATCCTGTTCTTTTTTGACCATTGCCAGAATTATAGGGAAATAATACAAGGTAAATTACCTTATATTTACTTTGTATACATTTTGTCTATATTATAATGTACATTTTGTTTACTTTGATAGAACGTATATTCCTTGAAAGCACAATGTGTTTTCTTTTTGTCTTCATCCCCAGTGCCTAACTCAGTACCTGGCACGTAATAGGTGCTTAATAAATGCAATTTGATGGATTAATAGGGAAAAATGGTTGTGGCAGGAGGCAGATATGAAAGAAGGTGGAGGTAGTGCTTTGTTGCTGTTCAGTCTTGTCCGACTCCTCATGACCCCATGGACGATACTGTCCATGGGGTTTTCTTGGCAAAGATACTGGAGTGGTTTGCCGTTTCATTTGCCGTGGATTAAGACAGAAGTTAAGAAGAAGACTTTACCAGGGTCACACAGCTAGTGAGTATCTGAGGCTGGATTTGAACAGCAGGCCCAGCTCTCCACTGAGCCTCGCAGCTGCCTCCAAAAGTTAACACTTTACAGTATTGCATATGATGTGCCCTTGCAACTCTCCCGGAAGTTCCTGGACTGCTGGAACCAGCACCTCAGTTAGGACATATAAGGTAATCAAACAAGGCTATAGATATTGGTGTATACTTGGTTCACATTGGCCTATACTTGGCAGGTGAGGAAGGGAGGGTACAAGGTGAGTCAGTGGAATAATGTTGGAGTTGAGAGTAATCTAGGGAGGTGCATTGTGGCTGTGGTGGCAGCAAGTCCCCCATACATCATCATCATCGCTAATATTTATATAGCACTTACTCTGTGCCAGGCAATTACTATGTCATTTGAATTGCATGACCATGGGAGGTAGAAGCTATTGTCCTCATTTTACAGTTGAGGAAATTCAGGAAAACAGAGGTTAAGTGACTTGCCCAAGGTCATACCAGTAAGGGACTAAGGCAGGATTTGAACTGAGTTCTTCCTGCTTCCAAGTCAGACATTCTGTCCACTCTGCCACCTATCTACTGCACAGGGTACTTCATAGAGGACGTTGGACATTTCTAACACAGCCGCAGTTCGGGGAATTGACTGCCCCCTGGTGGCAGTGTGGTGCAGTGGAAAGAACCCTGCATTTGGAATCAAAGGTCCTGGGTAAAGCCTTTCTGAATCTCCCTTAATGCTTTCCTCTTGGTTGATTATCTCCAATTTTTACAGTATGCAGCTTGCTTATACACAATTGCATGCACATTGTCTCCTCCACTAGATTGTGAGCTCTTGAGAGCAGGGACTGTCTTATGCCTTTCTTTGTATCTCTAGTGTTTAGCACAGGGTAGAGATAGATCCAAGTACTGGGCCATCTTTCTGAGTTCAAATCTGGCCTCAGACACTTACTAGCTGTGTGACCCTGGGCAAGTCATTTAACCTTGTTTGCATCAGTTTCTACCATCTGTAAAATAAGCTGGAGAAGGAAATGGCAAACCACTCCAATACCTTTTCCAAGAAAATCCCAAATGGAGTCATGAAAAGTCGGGCATAACACAACAATATTTGTTGTTGTCTCCCTCTACCACCAACCTTACGTTCTGATTATGGAAGGGATCTTAGGGTCTTTGATCCTGGAGCTAGATCTGTACCCACCTATTTTCTGGGAGTAGAGAATGGACTCCTTTACCTTTCTTGGGCTGTGTCCTTTGGTGTTTGAAACCCTGCACTGTAACTCAATTCACCTAATAACTTTTCTTCAGGCCTGACTCTAGTGGCCTTTGCTATGGGAAATTTGAAGGGTTGTTCTTGGCTGAACTGTGAGGGATTTTGGTGGAAGAACGGAATCCCTGTGGGGCATGATGAATATTTTGTAGAAAGTTTCGGACCCTGTTGAGGAAAGGACCGGAAGTGACAAAGTTTCTATAGTTGGTGTGAGGCAGGCAGGAAGCAAAGCCACTTGGCAGGATACTCCTCTTTCCAGATAACCTGGGAGGTCTGATAGATATGTTCCTTTAGCTCAGTGACTAGCTGGAATGCCAGAAGAGGGGCAGAACTTTGAAATAAGAGGAGGGGAGAGGTGGATCAACAAGTGCAAATGCCCTGAACCCATGCAGCTGGGGGACCTTCGAAGGGTTGGGGATCTCAGGCACATCCTACTATCTCCAGCCCTGTGCTAAACACTAGAGATACAAAGATAGGTATAAGACAGTCCCTGCTCTCAAGGACCTCACAGTCTAAAGGGGGAAACAATGTACATAACTGTGTACAAACAAGCTGTATGCAGGAAAAGTTGGAGATAATCAACTAAGAGGAAAGAGGCCCAGAATCATAGTGTATTATCTCATTTTTATCCACACAACAACCCTGGGAGGTAGGTGTTATTGTTATCTTGATTTTACAGAGAGGAAACTGAGGCAGACAGAGGCTAAATGACTTGCCCAGTGTTACACAGTATCTGAGACCAGATTTGAACTTGAACTCAGGTCTAACACTATCCACTGCGCCAGCTTGCTGTCCTCTCGAGCATGCGGGGAGAGGGTCATCACTCCAAATCTCCATTCATGGAAGGTGATTGTCCAGAACTATGATTTCATTGGCATACAGAAATCCCATCGAGCAAACTGCACACTCCCTCTTCCAAGGCCTCTGCCATGGCAGATTACATCTGCTCTGCAATTTACAGACATATTGCCTGGGACTCTGAGAGGTAGAGATTTTTCCTGGGGGGACATTGTCAGTCCCTATCAGAGGTAGCATTTGAACCCACATCTGAGGCCAGATCTCTGCCCACTGTGAAGGTGATACTGTTATTCTTATAAGGAGGATGGGTCACTGTTGGGAGTGAACCTAGTTATGCCATGCATGTGGAACAGACAGAAACTTCAGGAAACGACCGAATCTGGTGGTAACTGGTTGTACCCACAATTCCACAGAGGGGACGCAGAGAAGGGGAAGGTGACTGATTTATCCTTCCCTAAAACCAGCCTATACTTAGTTGTGAGAAAGCAAGCACTGGGTCAGTGGAATGTTTGCTGATAAGAAATAGGCCACGGTTGGAATATACTGTGTAAACCCCTAGTATTTGATCCTGGGTCACTTCCCATCATGTTATCACCTTGGAGCCATGGTGAGGTTGCATAGGTGCCTGTGGCAGACCAAGGTCATGGCTGATGCTGCCCATACAGCAGGCAACAGAATTGAAGTAAGAAGTGATGAAAGATGTGATCAGCTCCAGCAGAGAGGAAGCATGAGGGCTGGATCTGGAGTCTGGAAAACTTAGAAGGAAATTCTACCTTAGGGGCTTACCCACTGTGTGATTTTTATCACTCTGAGCCTCAGTTCCTGCATCTGAAAAATGGTGACTATAATAAGAGTTGTTGTTCAGCCATTTTCAGTCATGTCCTACTCTTTGTGACCCCATTTGGGGTTTTCTTGGTAAAGATACTAGAATGGTATGTCATTTCCTTCTCCAGCTCATTTTACAGATAAGGAAACAGGTTTAAGTGGCTTGCACAGACTCACACCACTAGTAAATGTTCATTTATATGGCACTTACTCTGGGCCAGGCACTATGCTAAGTGCTTTAGAGTTATCTCATGTAATCCTTTAAAACCTTGGGAAGTAGGTACTATTATCCCCTATGATAACAGAATTGTTGATCAGTCAAGATGTTGTGTGTGAAGGACTTTGTCAACCTTAAAAGAACTATATAAATGTGAGTTATTATTTACCCCTTGAGAAGCGTGTGCCATACTGAGCACTGACCATAACTTAATTCCCTGTTTGTCCCAATTCTCTCTAAAATTCCCAGCAGGCGGAGTGTCCTCTTCCCCAGATGACTATTAAACAGCTGCTAGAAAAAAGAGATTCCCAAGGTGCCTCCTCCTTTTGGATGCAACTGAAACAAATGCTATGGCTAGATCACTCTGGTCCATCTGGGAAGGCGGCTAAAATGTTAGATTTGGTATTTCCAGAGGCTCTCTCCCAACAGCTCAGTCAGTCAATAAACATTTACTAAGTGCCTGTGCTAAGTACTGTGCCAAGTGCTGGGGATACAAAAAGAGCAAAAAACCATCCTTGTCCTCAATGATCTCACAATTTAATAGGAGAGGCAACAAGCAAACAAAAACAAACAATCGATATGTATATATATGAAAAACAGGAAATACCTAACAGAGGGGAGGAACTAGAATTAAGTTGAAAGCATAAGATGAGAGATTTAGGGCTGGAAGGTCTAAGAGATCATCTAGTTCAACACCCCTCACTTTCTAAATGAGAACACTGAGGCCCAGAGGTAAAGTGCCTTCCTCACAGTCATACAGGCAAGTTCCTCTGACTTCCAAATCTAGAGCTCTTTCCACTGCCCTTCCCTGCTTCTCACTTTGTAGTAAGCCAGTCCATAGTCTGTATACACCATCCACTTAACTCATCTTTCCAACTTTCCTGAAAAGCTTGAGCTGCCTGTTTACATTAGTCTATTTTGCTGTTTTAAGTCCTTGCTTTTAAGTAAATCTTTTGCTTTTTAATGATCTTGTTAATCTTTAACAGTTTGAAAAACCCCATGAAGACTTTTGAGACACCTATATAAGGGGTAGAATAACTCCATTACATCCCAGAGGCATATCTGCATATCTGAATTGATTTGCTGTAATGGAATTTTGTCCAAATGAATCCATTGTTTGAAATGAAATTCCCTTTAGTTGGATCTAGAAACAAAGAGTTACTACCCTACCTTGTTCAAATATAAAGAAAACCCAGTAAAGGTAGAGTAATAATGTCGAGCATGGCTAGCCTTTACCTCTGTTGCTTTTCTCCAATCTGTGTGTGTGTGTGTGTGTGTGTGTGTGTGTGTGTCTATCTGGGGGGGGGGTGATTTTGAATGAGTTGTTTGATAGGTAGAATATTTACAGTAAGGAAGGAGAACTGAAAGGTGGCTAGTGCTTGAGAGCTGGACAAAATAAATGTAAATAACTGAGCTGCACCTTCTCTAATCTCTTTTCATATTACAAACAGCAAACCCTCAGGTTGGCTCATTATAGAAAATGACTGTCAGAGGAATCAGCCCCAGAGAAAGCATTTGTTTTATATAATTGTATAATGGATCAGAATTTGTTGTGACTGGAGCAGAAGCTTTATATCCATGAGTCATACAGATGGAAGCAGCTGCAAGGGAATTTCAGCTATTCTAGACCACTTAGAATCCAGAAGTGATTTGTCCAAGATCATAGAGTAGGAAGTGGCAGAATTGGGATTAGAACTCAGATCTTTTTGTTCTAGATCAGGTATTGCTTCCACTTCCCCAGAGTGGCTCCTTCAGCAGGGCTACAGGATTAGTTTCGTCAGAAGGGAGGGTTCCTGTGTAATGGGATTTGGCTTTCAAAGCTTTCAGGCTTCCACTTGGTTTTTGGCTTGAATTGGAATTCTCTGAACAAGAGCCAGGTTTGTAAATCTGGTGAATCCTCCTTGGTCCTTTTGCCTTCCCCAGGCCTTCTACGTCTTCTTTTGACTTTACACTATAGCTGGGCACAGCTAGATGGTACAGTGGATAGAGCACTAGGCTTGGAATCAGGAAGCCTTCTTCCGGGAGTTCAAATCTGGTCTCAGACACTTACTAACTGTATGACTCTGGGCAAGTCACTTAGCCCTGTTTGCCTCAGTTTCCTCATCAGTAAAATGAGCTGGAGAAAGAACTGGCAAACCACTCCAGTATCTTTGCCAAGAAAACCCTAAAAATGGGGTCACCAACAGTCAGACACCACTGAATGATAACAAACACTGCAGCCAGTGGAGGGATTTAAGGTTACTGATGGTAGATGAGTACAAGCAGAGAAAGAAGAATAAAGACAACACTTTAAATGGGAGCAAAAGGATTATTGACCTTGAAAAATTCAACTAAGAGTGAGTGTTTATTGCATGCAGTTGTAGTCCTTCTACAGATTTGGGCAACAAGGGACCTTAGAGATCATCTAATATTTTTTACACGGGAAAGGAAGGCCTCGATTGGAAAAGTGACCTCATTCACGGTCACACAGTAAGGTAGTGGTGGGTCTGCTCTAGTTACCCTGACATCCTCAGATGTGACCCAATTGAGATTAGTGCCATTAGGCAGAACCCATAACAGAGGCAGGGCAACCAGGGCTTTACCCCACTGGTACCTTTACAGCTGAGCTCAGTACCTACAATAACAAGAATAGTCAAACTAGAAAGCCACTAGGTGGGGTGTTTGCCAGCTTTATCCCAAATAAATCCCTTTCCTAATTAGCAGTGTCCTTGAATGATAGTAATAATAATGGCTAACAGGTATATAACACCTACTATGTGCCGGGCACTGTGTTAAGTGCTTTACAATTATTATCCCCATTTCACAGATGAAGAAACTGAGGCAAACAAGTTAAGTGACTTGTCCAAGATCAACAGCTAGTAAGTGTCTTGGCAGGATTTGAACTCAGGTCTTTCAGACTCCAGGCCTAGTGCTCTATCTGCAGTGCCACCTAGCTACCTCTACAACAGGAAAGACCTGTGCTCATATACCATTTCTGACTTTTACTATATAACAATGGGCAAGTCACTGAACCCAGCTGCCTGGTACATACCTAGTGGGGGTGGGGGTGGGGGTTCCGTCTTTCCACCTAGAAAAGCTTTCATTCCAAGGCCTAATACACTTGACTTCCTCTCTGCCCTCCACCCCTGCCCTGCACAGTAGCTTTCCCTAGCTGCTAGTTTTGGCTCTATCTTCAGTGAGATATCCCCCCAAAGCCCCTGACCACTTTCTGTTTAGAAATTAAATTCTATAGGAGAGTTGGTAAGTCATTTACGACATGCGTGGCACTCTGCTGTGAAAGTGATGAGAATTATTAAATGTGGAGTCTGCCCCAGTCACCTCTTCAGCTGCTGAGAAGAACTAATTGAAAATTCTCATGGAGTCTCCTCAATCAGGGGCCCCCCTTTCACCAGAGATAGTGGAAAACTTGGGAAAAGATAATGAAAGCATAGACCTAGAACTAGAAGAACCCCAGAACCATTTAGTCAAGGGTTGGGGAACCTTTAGCCTTGAAACCATGTGTGGCCTTTGGTCCTTGGGTCTAGGCCTTCTGACCGAGTCCAAGTTTTACTGAACAAATCCTTTTATTAAGGGGATTTGTTCTGTGAAGTTTGGATTCAGTCAAAAGGCTACACTTGAGACCTGGAGGGCCACATGTGGCGTTGAGGCTGAAGGTTCCTCACTCCTGATCTAGCCCAAGTCCCTCATTTTACACATGAGGAAACCCAGGCCAAGGAATAATAAATACTTATTCACTGTCAAATTAGGCAGTTAGGTGGTGCAGTGGATAGAGTTCTGGGCCTGGAGTCAAGAAGACTCATCTTCCTGAGTTCAAATGCTGCCTCAGACACTTAACTAGCCGAGTGAGCCTGTGCAAGCCATCTAACCCAGTTTGCCTCAGTTTCCTTATCTGTAAAGTGAGCTGGAGAAGGAAATAGCAAACCACTCCAGTATCTTTGCTAAGAAAACCCCAAATGGGGTCACAAAGAATTGGACTGAACTGAAAAAAAACTGAACAACAAGGTCAAATGGCTGGTAAGCATCAATGAGGTAGGATTTGAATCCAGGCCCCTTGACTCTAGAGCCACCACTCTTTCCATTGAACTGTCCCTTTCAGGGTTAACCCTTAAGATCTTTTATCTAACCTCTAACATCCTGTGAATCCCACACATGATATACTCACACAGGGGAAACTCAAGTTAGTATGTGTTTGGGGTAAGGCTAGGGCAGCTCCCAGAGCTGGTTTGGTTCTAAATCTGTGATTTCATCATTGGGGGTGGAAACTCCTTACACCAGTGCAAAGTAGGGTCTTAATGGGATGTCCAGGGACACTGAGAAGTTAAGTAAATTGCTCAGGGTCACACAGCTAGTTCAGTATGTGTCTGACTTGGTCTTAAACCCCGGTCTTCTTGGTTCCCAAAGCCAACCCTGTAACCCCTATGCTATAGTGTCTTTCAGTCCCCTCTTTATGGTTCCCTGTTTTCTGCAGTGGTTTTTAATCCAATAGATAGAGCTTAGCTGTTTATCAGCTGTTATCATCATGCCCACACTGTAGTCTTCTTTCCAGTTCCACTGGGGTTTGGGGGGAGGGGTGGAAACCAACCTATAGCTCAATGCATCTTTTATTATCTATACAATATAAATAATTCATCGACCCTTATGGCCCCTCTGAGGTGACTAGGATTTGAGGCTCATTGGTTGTGAGGTGGCTCAGGGCGACTTCAGAGACAAAGAAAGTGGTCAATACTGCATTTACTTATGGAAGCTCCTGGGACTGAAGCTAACTGGGTGGCTGGAGGGCAGGCAAGGACTGGAGCAGCTGTTGTAGGTAGCTCAATGCCACTGCAGACACAGACAGATAGATCACAGATTGAATAGGCTTTCTGTGATGAACAATTGGAAATGATGTTTAATAAAATAAGCTTTGAGGTCTAGCAAAGCTAATGGGCTCCTTGTGGGTTGGGCCTTCCTGAAAGAGCAAGGAAGGTTTGAAATAAGTAGGGGACCTCGCTCCCTTTAAAATAGTTCAAAGTTGCACTATTTCTTAAATAGCTTGTTTATTTATAGGATGGAGTCTTTAATTGATTTTTTTTTCTTTCTTTTAAAAAAATTTATGCCATTTCAGAGAGAAAAATGAGAACCCACCTGGTCCTCTCATTTCTCCTCTTCTTTGTGATCGGCTATGGCTCCTCAGAGAATGCCAGCACTTCTCGAGGCTGTGGGCTTGACCTCCTCCCTCAGTACGTGTCCCTGTGCGACCTGGATGCCATTTGGGGGATCGTGGTGGAGGCAGTGGCAGGGGCAGGGGCCCTCATCACACTGCTGTTGATTCTGATCCTCCTGGTGAGATTGCCATTCATCAAGGACAAAGAGAAGAAGGGGCCCCTGGGCCTGAACTTTCTCTTCCTTCTGGGAACCCTAGGGTTGTTTGGACTGACTTTTGCATTCATTATCCGAGAGGATGAGACCATATGCTCAGCGCGTAGGTTCCTGTGGGGGGTGCTTTTTGCCCTGTGCTTCTCATGCTTGCTCAGCCAGGCATGGCGAGTCCGGAGGCTGGTGCGCCATGGGAAAAGCCCCTCAGGCTGGCATCTCACTGGTATGGCCATATGCCTGATGCTGGTCCAGGTCATCATTGCCACAGAGTGGCTAGTCTTGAATGTGGTCCGGGATAAAAAGCTAGCCTGCAGCTATGAACCCATGGATTTTGCATTGGCCTTAATTTATGACATGGTTCTGCTGGTGGCGACCCTGGGTTTGTCCCTCTTCACTCTCTGTGGGAAATTTAAGAAGTGGAAGAAGAATGGAGTGTGCCTCATCCTTACCGCCTTCCTCTCCATTCTGATCTGGGTGGCCTGGATGACCATGTACCTTTTTGGCAATGCAGAACTAAGGAAAGGTGACGTGTGGAGTGATCCCACCCTGGCCATTGCTCTGGTGTCCAGTGGGTGGGTGTTTGTCATCTTCCATGCTATTCCTGAAGTACACTGCTCAATCCTTCCATCGCAGCAAGAGAATACACCCAACTACTTTGACACATCACAGCCTAGGATGCGGGAGACAGCATTTGAAGAGGACGTTCAACTTCCCCGGAGCTACATGGAAAACAAAGCTTTTTCAATGGATGAACACAATGCAGGTAATTTGAACCAAGCTTTGTCTATGGCTTCTATAGGCGTCTGTCAACTGGACAATGAAGTTGAAGGCACTGTTTCCCATATACCCCCCCTTGCTGGACCTATTAAGCAGTTTGAAGTGGTTTCAAGTCCTTTAGTTAAATAAAAGTAGAACAGAAGTCAGCAGCCAGTGAGACCTTAAATCCTTACTTGATATTCAATGTATGTTAATTGGAATTACTTACTGGGAATCTCAGTAGGAAGGAGAATACTCACAGATATGTTCTGTCCTACAAGTTGCAGAAGGCTATGCTGAGTCAGCCCATCAAAATGATCATTTGTTCTTCCCAGTGGCAGAGCCCACATTGCTGGGTTTGCTTGGTGAGCACTGGGGGAACTGTGTAACCAGTTGTACATCCAACTATGGGAATAGGTTTGTAGGAGAAAGCAGGTTTCTCCCCATCATTCCTCCCCAACCCAGTAAATCTTTAGATGCATTTCAGAATGAGAATGTATTCTCTGGCATCCCTGAGCTCAGTGTGGCATAGTGGACAGAGCCACCTCTTGCACTAAATTTGCAATCAGGAAGAACTGGGTTAAATCCTGCCCCAGAAATTAGTTTTGGGGACCTTGTGAAAATCATCTAACCTACCTGAATCCCACCTTTTTCACTAGCAGATGGAGGTAATAAATGGCCAGCTCCTATTTCTCAGATCTGTTGAGAAAGTCAAATGAAATAATGTGTATAAAGTGCTTGCTTTGCAAACCTAAAAGCATTTCCTAAACATTAGCTGCTACTGCCATTGTAAGAGGAAGCTTGCATGATGGATAGAGTGTTGGCTTAGGAGTCGAATACGTGAGTTTGAGTCCTGTTTCTGACACATTGTAGTTGTGTGACTCTTTTGAAAATCACTGAACCAATCTCTCACTGTATCTCTCAAAGACTAGAGGTTATAATTGCATTGGTGTATTATTAGTTCAGGCAGAATAGGAAGAACTAAAGATCCCCATCTTGTGATTGAGACAGTGGTAGGGACCCTCGCTTTGCTTTATTTATTTATTTTTAGACAATGGCTTTACTCTCTCTCATATACTCTGAGAGCTAATTGATAGATCTCCACAGTGCCAGGCCCAATTCTGCATTGCTCATCCTGCCCTTTCTGTATATGTCTGATATGTCAGACTCAGTGCCTTAGTTCTCTTAGGGCCATGGGAGACCCAGTCCTGCTACTGACTTCCTCATTGTGTCTCCTTGAGCAATCATGACATATCTGAGCCCTAGTGTTCCACTGTAAAAAATTCACATGATGTCTAAAGTGTAATCTCAGACTGCCATTCCATAAGCCTATGATTCAGATTTACATGGGTAGCCCCTTCTCCATATCCATAGTCTTCAGGGGCCAAGCCAGTGAAGACAGATCAGACCAGGGTGAGACCCCTGGACTGGATGAAAATAGGGAGTAGATGTCTTGGTATGTGTCCTCCCTTTCCCCTGGCTGTATTCAAGAGCCACAAGGGATTAGATTTTTCATTTATCCTATGTTAAGAATCACCTTGTATCTTTATTAGTGCAAATGACTGCCAATTGGCTATGTGCAGAGTTGACTTCCTGAAGTGGGGGGAACCTCAAAAGTTTGCCCAAAGTTGTGTCCTGTACTCTAGCAGAGCACTCTCTCCGCAGGCATAAATCCTTAAAACAGAAATCTTATCTTACTATGGCCCGGGCCCTCCTGCACTTGTCCCCTAGCCACAATTGAGACCAGCTGTTGGAATTCTTGGCATAGGCCCCAGGGGTCTTGAATTTCAGGGAGCCAGGGCCCAAGTCCTCTCCACTTGGGCTCCTTCATACCACTGTGGCCCTCATCTCAGGCCAATGAACTCTGACTTAAGAGAATCATGCAAAGTCTGTTTGATTGAATCTGGTCATCTCCAGTTTCAATCTTCTTGTTTCACTAACATGATACGATTGATAGAGGACCACTTGCCCTCCCTCATCACCTTCCCCATTTGACACTTCAGTGTTGTGGTGGAGAGGTTCTCGGGGCAAAGAGTATATTTCTGAGTAAATTATAGCCGTTTGGTGATGAAGCTGATTCCAGTAGCCTCTGTCTCCTTCCTTTTTCTCTGAGAGTATTTTGTTCAGCCTTCTGTTTATTAATATCACTGCCAGTATGACAGAAGTGATAAGAAATTAAAATGCATTGAAAAATCTAGCACCTTGAATCACAACTTCAAAAGCCTTAGAGACGTGTTAAACATTAACCTTTCAGAGGAATGAGACGAAGTGCTTTTTCAAGAAAGTACGTTTTTTTAGGGGTCATAGTGGAAAGAGTATTGGGCTTGGAGTGAAGAAGTCCTGGGTTAAAAATCCCTAAGATAATGTATATGAAGCGCTTTCCAAATATTAAAACTTTATGAAAAGATGAAAAAAAATCTCTCCTGATAACTTACTAGCTATGTAACTATGGGCAAGCCAGTTCACTGCTCTAGACCTCAATGTCCTCACTTATAAAATGGGGATATTTTTAACGTCCACTTCAGAGGGCAGTTGGTGTGAGCTTCAAATACAATAATTATATATTTAGTTTCATGAATGTCAATTGATCAGAAGCTAGTGAGGTTTGGGGATTAGAGCATGAAGATCTCACTGAACTTAGGCCACACTGACTTAGAAAACCACAAATTCACATTATCTATGTTGTATTTTTATTTCTTTTGTTAAATATTTCCCAATTACATTTTAATCTGGTCCAGGCTGCACTTGGGGGTTTTGTGGGCCACCCAGTATCTCTGAGTATCTCTCGGTATCTCATCTTACTTCTGTGGGCCTCACTTTTCTTACTGTAATGAGAGGTTTGGACATAATGACCTCCCACTTCTGCAATACCATTATTCATATCTCACTGTAGAGGAAATCAAGAGTTTGGCTCATCTCTGCCACTTAATCCCTTGGCTAACTCATTTCTTGGAACTTTGGCTACTCAGCAAGTTAGAAACAAACTCTGGGCCTTGCTTTTTGGATGTGTCTGGAGAAAAGGCCTCACTCTGTTATTGTTTTAGGCAAAAGCAATAGAGGGTTTACTTGATCCAGCTGGGCTTCAGCACTCTGGTTCCTGTGGTGAACCAGTTCTGGAAGGGTTGGCATTTTAGAGCCACCTGGACAGCAGCAGGTACACCAAGGCACTGGGAACAGTTTCAATTCAGCCCACAAAAAATGTAGAGGGCTGCAAGTTGTGCGGGCCTGTTGTAAATGAAAACCATTGGGCCCTCTGGAAACTGGGATAGGAACGACTGTGATTTATCTGTATAGGGAACATCCAGCCCTGCTTCCCAAGTGTAGGAAGTTTTCAATTGAGGACATTTCTCCCACCAATGTTGAGAGGTTCAGTGACTTGACCAGGTCTTCCTGGTAGCCAGGCTGCCTCTGGAGCTACAGACACACTTCTCCAATCATTCAGTCAAGTAAACAACCAACCAAAATGCCTGGTTTTCCCTACAGCCAAACAGAGAATACCTTTCTGATTAAGATAAGTGGCAGTAGGGGCAGAGCTAGGTGGCACTGTCTAGTGCCACTATCTAGTGGATAGAGCACTGGCCTCGGACTTAGGACCTGAGTTCAAATCTGGCCTCAGACACTTAGTAGATAAGTGGAAGTAATTCTTAGGTTCATGTTCCCCAAATAATCAGTTGCCCCAATTCCCTGCTTTAGGAAGCAAAGTAAGAGCTTACCATTTGGCCTTCTCTCACACTTAAGTGTGAGACCTGGGTTATGACAGATGACATACATAAGAATAAGAAGATTTCTGTGGGAAATGGCAAACTACTTCTGAATATTCCTCTGGCTTGAGTGATAACCTTCGGCTCTCGTTCCCTATGTACAAAGGTATAATTGTTGGCTACATAATTAAGTTCTCAGCGAATGCTTAGGAAAAGTGTTTCATCAAGTATTTCTTGGACTGGGTCTCTATTTCCTCAGCTCCTTGACCCAAACCTAAGTCTGCTATCTCTGCAGTTCAGGTTGCTTCTAGGGATGATTTGGGTGCTTGTAGCTGCATGTAGTTCATGGTGACCCTGAGCTTGTTCCTAGGCTCTCTGGCTATAGGGTAGGATTTCCTTAGCAAAACAATTACTGAGAATGGAAGACATTTCTGCATTTTACAGATGAAGAAACTGAGACAAAGGTTTGGTGACTTGGCCCATGGTCATATAGATAGTATCAGGTGGGATTTAAATCCAGTCCAATCCAACAGGTATTTATTTAGTGCCTATTGTGTGCAAGGCAGTGTGCTAGGTTCTGAGGATACAGAGGTCACACCAAAGTTAGTCCTTTCAAAGAACTTAGGTTTCACATTGACCCTAGATCAGGCCTGCATGGGCCCCAGGTTGTGCAGGCCTGCCCTTTGACTCCAAGCCCAGCATTCTGTCAACTGCACCAGGACGGTGGCAACAGCTCCAGAGTGTTAGCTCCATCAGGAGGCTGTAAATTCCTTCAACGCAGAGAGACATTAGGGCCCTTTTGTCTTTGCATCCTCAGCTTCTAGGATAGTGGTTGGCACATAGTAGGCACTAAAAGACATAATATCTTTTATCAACAGTATTAGGGAAGATACATACTATAATCTTGGCAGGGCAGAACCAGAATTGAGTAGAGTTGTCAGCAAGTAACAAGGACTGGGAATTCAAGCTTCTCTCCCACAAATGCCAGGCAGTTTACTAACTTAGGGACAAACTTTCCAAACCCCACAAATGCCTGATTAACTACAAAGGGAGGCTGGGAACAAAGCTCCTTTGTGATTTTTGTTTTTAGCCTGGCATGTGATGAGGGGAGGGCACAGTGTGGGGGCAGGAGCAGGGTGTTGATGCATCAGGAAGAAAACAACCACCAAAAAAAATTGTATCTCCCTTTTTTTTCTCTCTCCCTCAGCTCTACGAACTGCAGGATTTCGAAATGGTAGTCTGGCAAACCGACCCAGTGCTCCATTTAGAAGCAATGTTTATCAGCCCACTGAGATGGCAGTTGTGCTAAATGGTGGGACTGTAAGTATCAAAATGTGATTCTATGGCAGGAAGCTTACATATGTACAGTCCTGGGGAACAGCTTCATGGGGGATAAATGGCACCGTTTAAACTGCTTGCTCTTTTTAAAAAGACAAAAGCCAAAAATGACATCACTTGTAGCTAGTATGCATGCAATGCTTACATTTTTTCTCTCTCCCTCCACCCCATATAGTTAAAATAAAATCCACCTGAATTTAGTCAGTTTGTAGTTTAGTTTGAGAATCCTATTCTCGAGACTATTCCAGATCACCAGTGGTCTCTGACAGTATAAGTGAGCCTGTAGGTAACCCCCCTACCCCCACCCCAGAATTTTTCCTTTACCCTCAGCCATGTCTGCTGATTCACCTTTTGAGAAAGGCCAGCCAATTTAAAATTATAATTTCTTCCAGATTTTGTTGATGTTCAGCCTAGCTCAGATTTCCCCCTTCCTCTCTGTCAACCTGTGTGCCTTAGGGTCAGCACAGGGAACTCCCTGGAGAGAGATCCCTGAAGACTTGGAGAGCTTGCTCACATGGAGGTCACCATTTCCTCCCCTCAGACATGGTTTAGCCTGTCAGTATGTTAAAGCCTTGCTCTGTTCTCATGGCAAGAATGGGTTAGCTAGCCGATGCCAAACAATCTTTCAAGAGAATGGTCGTAGCCATTTTCCTTTTCTGCAATGGCATTCTTTTTTTTTAGCAATCCAGAGAGGAACTCTCATCTCCACATTTAATTTCCAAACATAGCTATATGCTTCTTTAAAAAAAACAAACCATTCATTAGCCTGTTTACACGTCAAGTACATTTCCATTCTTTATATCATATGCTGATTCCATAACTCAGCCTGATCACAATGGGTCACCAATAACATAAGCCAATGATACGAGTTAACTGAGCACAGGTCCTTAGATTTAGATGTTTACTCTTCTTTTGCTTTTGAGTGGAATGTCACAGATTAGTTGGGCAGGAGATCAGAAATAAACAGGATCACAGATGAGCTTTTATGAGGTGTAAGCCTCTTCCTCAGAGTATGCACAGGGCCAAGGTTATGGCCCTGTGCCAAACTAAACTATGTCATGAGTGTTTGGTCTCCATGTCATCAGTAAATATGATTTGGAATCAGGCCTAGGATACCTTGGTTGGTCAATGACTGTTTAAACCCACCTGTTCCTATCCAGCCTGGATAAACATGCCACAGAGCAGTAGCTCAAAATAAGGGGAAGGGGTTTGTGGATATAGAATTAAAGAGTCATTTAGGCCATTTTCTTGGTGGGGTGGTAAGGAAATGCTTTTTAAAGGATAAAGTTTTTTGGTTGAAGAAGCTTCACTGAATAAGACAATAAGCCATTTCCACTTGTGCTTACGCTTATTTCGTGAGCTCTGCTTTGTCTGGCCAATTTGAAAACAACTGCTTACTGAATCATGTCATTCTCCTAATGACTTAATTTCTAACAGTGCATAAGTGGACATTGACTTTAGAAAAGCATCAAGTTCATAGTTATGGATTTGTTATCCTTATTTCCAGATCCCAACCGCTCCGCCAAGTTACACTGGAAGACACCTTTGGTGAAAGGCTTTTACAAAGTTCCAGAGAATAAGAATCTCTATTACAGATTTTATTCCCTGGCTGAGTCTTTCTGGGGGAGAAATCAATAACAATGGCGGAACAAAGTCACCGCTCATCCTGGAGCTTTCAGAATCCCAGATAATGGGATTTCATGTAAATGTGAACACTGGTGAACTGATAAGCTAACCACTCACAAAATACCAAACCAACCAACGATTTTGCAAACTAAAGCAAAGCTAATTTCCTGTAGAATTAGGCTCACTCTTAAAATGCAACTGGGGAGACTGCATCCTCCAAGTGTAGAAGAACCAAAGTCACAGTGACTGCTAAGCAGACCTGATTTGCTTTCAGTGCAGGTTTCCTTGTAGGGCCTCTCCCAATGGCAAGTGTTGATCCAGGCTGCCTCCCTCATGAGGTTGGCATTTTATTGCTAAAGCATTCAGAGGAGTTTTCTCACTTTTTTGCTAGTTGGTTTATGTGTTTGTTGTCAGGAGTCAGAGAGAGTAATTTGTTTATCAGTTTTGTGAGTGTGTATCTGCAGATGTACTTAGATTATGGGGCCTTTTATTGAAGGTGGGGGCCCTGGTTAACGTTGAGAGAAGCACTGCATTACCTGTGAAAATGCAAGAAACACTATTAGTGAAGGCTCCTCCTCCCATTCTGAAGAAGTGAATGGTATCTGGTTGTTGGTTTAACATGGTATTAGACTGGTGTTTGTTGTTCATGCCCCATACCTGTGATATTCCGATTAAGAGAACAGACAGGCTCCAAAATGGGGCCAGAGGTAGACATGACCTGTGTCATGTGGCACCAGACTAAAGTTCTCAGTGTTATCAAGCTTCTCTCCTCCCATTCCACATCCCCAGAAGCCGACTGAGAACCTGGTGGCATAAGCATCTTTCTGATTTATCTATATTTTATATCCAGATGTGCCAATGGGGCCACCAGCTCAGAAAGCCAAAGGGGGATGAGCCTTATCAGGTTTGCCACAGACCTATGTGATATGGCTTTCCCAGAGTCCCATAAAATGGTGTATCAAGGGTCCTACTGCTTAGTAATGCAAGAAACTTCTCTGTTCCTTTTATCAAGGTAGTAGGACCTCCAAGACAAGGAACATTTTTGTTTGTGGATTTTTTTGTTTGTTTTTTGGGCTTTGGAATAGAAAAGAGAAGTTTGTTAGATGTTTTTATCTTAGTTAACTTCAAGTTCTCTGAAAATGGTGATTTTAAAATCCATTACTTCTGCCATAGTTTCCATCTGTCTTGAGCAAATCATCCTGTTATTTAACATTTATTTAGTGCATATCCAACATTAAAAGCATCATAGTCTCCTCATTGTTTAGCCAACATGATCTACAGCTTTCTTAAATGCCTAAAGCAAGATTTTAACCTGACAGTATTGGATATATAAATGATGATGGGCTCTTTTGCTATATAGAACAAGATATAAGAAATCTATTTTCTAGCCTTTAAAAAAAAAAAAAGGTAAGCCACAAAGAACATGGAAAAGGTCAATGGTTGGGGAAAAAATGGTCACTGACTTTATAAATTTATATATCTATGCCGAATAATTATAACAAAACCTCTAATTCTTTCTACACCTGATTTTTGGCTGTGCCCTACAAGCCCTCCTCCCTCTGCACAGCACTGGGGGAAATGAGGTCGATATTGTCATTCTTGCCTTGATCATCTTATCTTGCAAGTTTTTTTTTCCCCTGTCTGCAAGTTCGTTTCCCTTTCTGCCATGCATGTGAAAGGAAAGCATGGCATGAGAGTGCCTGCCCCAATCATATCTCATCTCCAGTATCAGCCCTGGGAGCATGCGCTTGCTTTTAAACAACCAGACACCTGACTTTAGCCCTTAGCGTGTGTTCGGGAAGGTGATTATTAGATGGTTTGGAAATTTAAGTATTTGAGGGAGGGGGGATGTTAGAAAAAGGGTGGGGGTGGGATGTTGCATGCAGAACCCATTATTCTAAAAATAAAGAAATCTCCTAATGCCTCAGTCTAATCCAATTAAAAACAAGTGTTACACATTCTTATGCCAGGAAATGGTTACTTATCCCAGCTCTATGAAGTCATTTGGAGTTGTAGAATGCCATCACTGACATTTGCCTGCAAAAAAAGTCTCACTTTCAGAAAGAAACCATTAATGATGTAATTTTCCTCTAAGCTGTTATCAAAATGTCTAAGGTGACTATGGCCTAGATGGGAGGAGTGGTTTCTCTTTGTAAATGCTACTGCTGGAAAGTAACATTCACTACAATAAAAAGAAAGTGTTTCTAGTCCTTGGACAATTTTATTTCAGACAGTTATCAGATGTGTTTTTAAGGTTCTGTTTTTGGCAGGGTTTAAAAATGGGAATGAATAAATTGTAATTTGGGGTAGATGAGTGGTAATCCCAGAAAAGAGAGGATCATTGTTTGCCTAATAACCTCACATGACTCATAGAAAGATCTTTGCCTGGCCGTAGTCTGTGATAGCAACTGCCCCAGAAAACAAAGTGTGACAAGGCATCTCCTTTATTATGGCACCTCCATTTATTATTTGTGTAAACAAGACGTGTTTACTTTTAACTTAACAAGTAGTGCTGATTAAAACACACAGTTGTAAGCACAAATTACAAATCTCTCAGCATTGAGTTATCAGAAGCCATTCTGGGGCCATAAAAGCCACCATGTCCCTTTTCGGTATAAAACTAGATTCATCCCAGTTTTCATCTGTCTGTAGATGAGGTGGGGAGGCAGGGCAGGAACAGCAATTCTGAAACCCTACAGCACTTTCACACTTTGTGATGAAATGTTGCAATATTTGAAATGTGGCTATTCCATGGTTTAAGAGAAATCGGATGAAGCTATGGGTTCTGTGCACACCCTAGGGGCCTCTGGGCACCCCCTTGATTCTGGAAAAAGGTACTGCTTAATTGTCTTTGAAAGGGTGCCTTTTTCACTCAGAATTAACTAGGTTGTCTTTTCTTGGTTGGTGACAGCTGAGTTTGGTGCCTCGGGCCTAACCAAAAGCTGTACAAAAAGGGAACATTGTAGCTTTTATAATCAAACGATTTGACTATTATTATACCAGCTTACCCAGCAGGTGCTTTTTATTAATTGATTAAGAACAGAAGCTCACTTTTGATAGATAATATATATTTATTAAATGTATTAATGTGTATTTTATAATGTACTTTCCCCCTCCCTCCCTACCCCGCTGCTGACCGTTGCATACTTAAAAAGAATATCTTTAAAGAATTTTCAAGACAATCAATGTGTACCATAAATGACTGTATATAAGAATACAAATTAAGAAGGTTGTAAAGCATGGGCAAATGTGTTTTATTTTCAAAATGCTGTTCTTAACAAAAAATAAAGGCTTTACTATTTACGTACAATGTTTGTTGTAACTTGTTAAAACGGCCTAACAACATTTTTCTTCATAATCAGGCCCTATGGCTATTCTCAGGACTTTAGATTTAGTGACTGCAAATTGGAGAGTGAATGTGGACTTGATATTAATTTCAGCAGGAAGCTAAAGACCTCTCTACCATATTTTTGACTTAGAGGTTTGAGGTGAAAACTCACTCTGGTCTCCTCTTTTCATTGCTTGCATTTGCACTCCTGTAGGTTCTAGTGAGTGTTAAGGATTGTCATGACCCAAAAAATACTGTTCTCCTTTGAAATTAAGTACTTCAGTAGCAAAGGAATTCAAAATGAGCAAATATTTGCAAAAAACTGTAGCTTCAGGTAAAGAAAACCCAGAATTCCCAGGTTTGGGATCTCAGTTTGAAAATGAATCTTTGGAATTGCAACTAAGAAGTTCACAAAAGGTGGGGAAATGGATTTGAATGCTTAGAGAGAACCAGAAAATGGTGCATTATCTGTTAGGACTAGGGGATAGGCAGCTAGAGTACCAATGTCACACTGCATTTCAAAGCAGTTTTGTACTGCAGGAGGGAAACATCTAGACCAGTGACTGTTTGTGGGGAAAGCTCCAGAGAATAATGATAGTAAGTTTGTACATAATCGACTCTACCTACATGCTTCATTTTGCCCAGCATGCACAGAACTTTTGTGTCTGAGACTCAGGAATGCAAGAGGCAGATGCCATTCACTTGTCTGGGACATCTGTGATGGTGGGAGGCTGCTCTTCATCCTCTAATGTGCATTTCACTGCAATGGAAAGAAGACTCATTAACAGAGACTTTGGCGAAACACCCTCTAACAAGGATGCTGCAGATATGAGGGGTGATTCTTAAGGTATGCTTGTATATTGGGAATGGGAACTTTATGGACTGCCTACCATCAAAAGTTTAAAAGATCATCATAACCAACAACCCCAAACTGAGTTTGCGTCCCAGGTTCGTTTCAGGGGAAGGTCAAAAGTGTTCTTTTCAGGTCTTGTAGCTTTAAGGAAGTTTTACTGAAATATGGCAGTTTTCAGTTTCACAGCTCAACACACCCCACCCCTAAAGAGTCAAAATCAGGATATCACTGAGGACAACAACAAGGTCAGTGGAGATTTCATTTCTTGTATGTCACAGTCTGGGCAAGAATATGATCCAGGTGATTTCCCCTGTTCTGCCAAACAGGAAAGATAGCTAAAGACAGAGTTGAGTTGTCTGTGAAAGTAATCAATCCTAAACAAATAAAAGCCTCCTCACAACCCTCCAAAAAGGGGGAAAATCTGAGAAAATGAAGCCCAACTGAAAATTAACTCTTGTTGTTCTGTGCTTCAGGTACCATTTTTGCCTGCCCATTATTGTTAATACAAAAAAAAGTTACTGTATGCCCTTCTATGTAGATGAGTGCACTGTTTATAAAGACAGAGTATTTATTTTCCCCTAGTAAGGAGGAATTGTACTTTAGTTATCCATACTATCTGGTTCCCCTGCAGGATGCAAAATTAACCTGTCTTGGGCGAATGGGCATGGCCCATGGCTATGAAGCATAGGTGAGTGGTACTGCTTTTTAGCCTGTCCATATGTCAGACCCCTGACATTAGTGTTAATAGCAACATAGGCAAGCCCACTGAGCTAACTGACCTCACCAAGTAGTCCTACAGTGCTGAAGAGTTTAGAAAAACCTACCCTTGGAAATAGCTACACTGAGAGAACAAGCTAGAATGAGTGGCACAGGCTTTGAATGCATTGCTACTATGATTTATGTGTCATATAACTGGATATTACCCTGAATTTTTGATCTGCTTGGCTTCTATTGAAGTCACTGTGAGTTCCACTGCTAAATTCCTGCACAGCTTTTTTTTCTGTGAATTTGTTAAAGTTAATAGAATTAAAACATCTTCTTGGACATTTTGAACACTGTTATCCATCATGTAGTTAAAGACAGTCTAACATGAACACTAATCTCCAATTGTAGTGTATAGACTGGCTTCTCAGTTTTCTGATCCATCATCTTTATACACTCATATATAATAACAAGCTTAATCCATGAAGCAACACTGGGTCCAGCTGGCCTTTCCACATATGCTTAACCAAGCCTCAATTTTTTCAGCTTGTGTACAAGAATACAGGCAGACATCAAATTATCTAGGATTCAGAAAAACTGATCTACTTTGGGAAACAAGAAAATAGCAAATAGCATACTTAGAGTTGCACTTTATTTGAAAGACATCTGTATTCAGGTCTTTGCTAAGCTACAGAGTCAGAACTTCAAATCAATAGGGAACTTTTAAATGAGAAAGAGAGTGGGGAAAGGGAGGATAATGACTGTTAAATTAGCATTACATCTAATTTTTTTTGCACTTAAGAGATATAAAGAATCACAACCAATTTGTAGATCATGGTCAGAAAGAAAATCTATTAAGAGAAAGGTTAGAAGCATACTGTTATGTAGGATCTCCCAGTGGTGTACCAATGCGCACACATCCTCAGACATGAATATTGCAAAATCAGAATTGAAATGGATTTAGAGATCATTTAGTCCAGAGGTGTCAAACATAAGACTTGAACACTCTGGAATGAGCCCAAACCAGATGAAAATGTAACTGGGGAATGTTTAACAAAATAAATAAAAACATAATAAAACACAGATAATATTACACTTTAAAACTAAGTCAGTATGTGGCCCACAGAGACTCATTCAGTTTAGTGGCTCTCGTTCCTATTTGAGTTTGATATCACTGATCTAGTTCAACCTGATACATGAATCACTTTTACCATGTCCCCTTCAAGTGATCCTCTAGCTTCTGCTTGGACACTTCTAATGTCAAGGAATTGACATTAGAATCTCTGGAGGAAGCAACTGTTGATATTTTTGTTGTTACAATAGTTAAGAGACACCAAATTTGGATAAGTCATGAAGTATTTGGGTTCTTAGCATTCCTCAGCTAGTCTATTTATCATGCCTTTTACTCTAGAAAATAAAAACTGCGTCAGGTATGAAAACTAAAAAATAAAACAAAAAAAACTGTGTAGTTGGTCAGTGAGTTCCCTGGTTCATCCATATGAGTCTCTTTGGAAAGTTTCCCTTCCACATTGGAATCATTTGTGTTGTCAGAATGTTCATCTTGAAAGTATCCAAAACTTATTGGGCCAACTTCACTTCTAGAATCTGGGGCCATGAGTTGCTGCTTACGTTTTCTTTGAACTTTTAAAATCTTTTCTCTAAATCTAGAGTGTGCACCAAACTGACCAGTTTTCCCTTTTTTATTTGTAACAATCTGAAATAGTCACTTTCTCACGAGGTTCCTGTCCTTTCTATTTCGGTAATCCTGTTCTTCGTATTGAGCAGAACCAAGTCCAGCAGAGCAGTTCCCTTGGCCTCCTGCTCTGCCTTTGAAGTATGAAATTATTATTAATGCAAGCTGAGCATTTATCAGCTGCTCTGATTCTAACAGAGCATTCCAGCAGAGAACAAGCTAAAGAACAGAACACTGAGGACAAGCATTTTTAAGAAATAGAAGGAGGATGAGAAGCCAGCATAGCAGAGAAAGAAGAAATAGAGAGCAGAGCAAGTACTGAGTTTGGATTCAGAAGGCTTCCAAGTTCAAGTTCTGTTATTTTGTTATCATGTGACCTCAGGCAAACCACTTCACCTTTCTAGGTCTCATTTACTTCAGGTGAAGAACTGGCCTAGAGTAGGACCAGTCCTCCTACTACCATGGACAAGGGTCCTTTCAACCTTAATCTGTTTTTTTTTATTAATTTATTTATTTTGATTTGTCAACAATCACTTCCATAAGCTTTTGAGTTTTACATTTTTCTCCCCCTCTCTTCCCACCTCCCTCCCCAAGACTTCGAGAAATCTGATATAGGCTATACATATACATTCTTATTAAACATTTTCACATTAATAATGTTGTAAGGAAGAATTAGAACCAATAGGAGGAATCACCAGAAAGAAGAATCAAAACAAAACAGAAGAAAAAAATAGCAAATAGTATGCTTCGATCTGCATTCCAACTCCACAGTTCTTTCTTTGGATGTGGATAGCATTTTCTATCATGAGACCTTTGGAGATACCTTAGATCCTTGCATTGCTGAGAAGGGCTAAGACTTATCAACGTTAGTCATCTCACATCAGGGCTGTTGCTGTGTACAGCATTCTCCTGGTTCTGCTCACTTTACTCAGCATCAGTCCATAGAAGTCTTTCCAGGTTTTTCTGAAGTCTACCTGCTCATCATTTCTTGTAGCACAATAGTATTCCATTACATTCATATGCCACAACTTGTTCAACCATTCCCCAATTGATGGGCGTTCCCTCAATTTCCAATTCTTGGCCACCACAAAAAGAGTTACTATAAATATTTTTGTACATGTGGGTCCTTTTCCCATTTTTATGATCTCTTTGGGATACAGCCCTAGAAGTGCTATTGCTGGATCAAAGGGTATGCACATTTTTATAGCCCTTTGGGTATAGTTCCAAATTAGTCTCCAAAATGGTTGGATCATAAAATCTCAATTTAAAGAAGCCTTTCCCAATCCCCCTTAATTCTGGTGCCTTCTTTCTGTTAATGCCAATTTTGCCTATCTATTTCTTGTCTGTACATAGTTGTTTGCAAGTGAGCTCTTTAAGAGCAAAGTTTGTCTTCTGACTTTCATTGTGTCCCCAGTGTTTAGCTCAGTGCCTGGCCCATAGTAGGTCCTTAACAAATATTTATTGACTGCCTGACTGAATAGATCCTTGTTATTTATCATCTGTGCACTGCTCCTCCCCAACAGGTAGAATAACTAGCTCACAGCCTTCTCTCTTCCAATCCCTGCCCCCTCTTCAAACAACCTAGACTTCCAGGTCCTCAACCTCCTCAATTCCCATGACCTCTATCTTCAAACTACTTTAACCTTCACAAAAAAATCCAACTAAATTGGCTTCAAGTGCTGAAATTCCTAATTATAGGTAGGAAGGGACCGGTTTTGCTGCTCTCCTAGTTTTCTTTTTTCTTTTTTTTTTTTTTTAGGCAGTTGGGGTTAAGTGACTTGCCCAGGGTCACACAGCTAGTTAAGTGTCAAGTGTCTGGTCTGAGGCCGGATTTGAACTCAAATCCTCCTGACTCCCAGGGCCGGTGCTCTGTCCACTGCACCACCTCGCTGCCTCTCTCCCCTAGTTTTCTATGCAGTTAGAAAAAGGGTCTGGAAAATAGATTCTTAACCTTTGTTGTGTCATGGACCCTTTGGCTTTTGGGTGAAGCCTATGGGACTCTTCTCTGAATAATGTTTTTAAATACATAAAACTAAATACATCGAATTATAAAGAAAACCAGAAGTCAGCGAAAATTAAAAATGCAATTTTGTTCCTATGCAAGTTCACAGAGATTCCCTGCTATCAATCCATGGACCCTGGACAACAAACCATTTTTATGGAACTGTATTTGTTGCCTGCCAGATGAAAAACTTTTTTGCCATCACAGTGAAGCTGTTTTATTTTCCTGGCTCACAACTGCCAGAAGCCACTAGCCATGGCACAACCACATTAATAACTGTGGATGGCAAACTGAACATTTTTCCTCCATTTGCCAGGTGGTTCCTCTCACCCTGGAGGTTTTCTTGTTTACATTTTTTTTAATTCATGCCATATTCTTTAGGGGATTAAACATCATTTTGACTAACAGTCTATTAGTAGTACACCCTACATTTCTTTGTTCTACTGTAGGCTTCTGCAGGATGCTTTGAAGAAAGAAAGCTGTTAACTTCACATTTAGTTTTTGGCAGAAGGACAGGTGCCACATTTTGCTTGCTGCACGTCTTGGTGCCTTTCTATCAGCAATAACAAAGCCAATTCAAGAAGGTCTGTGATGAGAGAAGAACTTAGAAACCCTGAAAGAGGAGCCAGATGAACAGCTGAGACTACCAGGATATGAGAACTACCACAACTATGCATGATAATAAGATGATAACAATACCTAAATGATTAAGGGCATTATCTCCCCTGAGCTCAGTCTGTGACCTGTTAATTTATATTAATCGCAAAAAAAAAAACCCAGTCATAAATAAAGGTTACTTCAACCTAATAATCAGAGCAGAAATTCAAATGCAGAGGGTTCAAAAGTCAAGACGTGAATTGTTTGGAATGGGCAAGGAAGACTGACTGAGCAGTAAAGATCCAACCTAAATAAAAATGCTGTATACACATGTAAAAACTGTTGTTCAAATGGAAAAACTAATAATGATCCTACAGAAAAGACAAGGAAATAACTTTCTGCTTTTCCACGGAAAGGTGAGGAACTTGGAGAGCAACATGTTGCACATTTTGGCATATAGTCACCTTATTTGTTTCTTCTTTAAAGGGAAGAGTTAATGGTGGAGGGAAGTAAGGAAAGGGGAAGGAGGGAGATATCAAGAAATAACTGATATAAACACAAAAGGCCTAATAAAACTTATTTTGGGAATTTAAAAAAAAGATTGAAATAAAAAATTCTGTCCAGCTAAAGACCAAAGGGGAGACACTAAAAACAAATCAAAAGAATAACTAAAATGATCTTGGTGCAGTATGCAGTTAGGTGGAAAGGGAGGGAATTAATTATATCAAAACCATCAAATCTGTCTTGTAAAAGGTTGAGAAAAGCTGTAAGTAGGTCCACCTGAAAAGTGAAGTAAAACAGTTTTGAATAGTAGTAATCATATTTTTATACAACATTATTAGCAAAATGTCTGTGTCCTCAGGTTCCCCACCCCTGGTTAGCCTAAAAGCCAGTGTACTTTTTTTTTTTCTTTTTGAGACTCCCTGTTTTGCCTGGGCTGGAAGTACAGCAGCCACTGAAGGACTGACCCCAATCCCAATTGGCACATGAACTTTGACCTGCTAGTTTCCAACCTGGACAGGTTAGCTCCTCAGGTGGTGTGGTGGCTAGCCCTTCACTGCTGAGGAAAGAGGTTCACATCTACATGCAGGACTTGGGACAAACATCCAGCAGGTTTGCCCACTGAAGATAAGAACCCTACAGGAGAGATTACAGACATGGCCACTGAGGTAGGCAATAACCCATCTTTAAAAATAGTTACATCTCAGCCAAAGGACATTTATCCTGCAATCACAAGAATATGGAATGACTGACCAACGAAGGAGCAGGACCAAGGTTTTCTTCCCACTAGGCAATATTTGAAAATTATGCCCCTATATTTCTGTCACCCAGGGTATATGACCCTTCACTGTAACATATGGATATCACAGAAATTTGGGGTTGGCAAGGCCTTAAGTCCTCTAGTTCAAGCCCTTCATATTAAAATTGGAGCAACTGAAGCCGTAATATATGAAGTAACTTGTCTTAAGATACATGGGTACAAAGTGGCAGAGCTGGGGTTCAAAACCAGGTCTGCTGACTTCAATTCCAGTACTCTTTCTCTCATAGTTTTTGGTTTGGACAACAAAGGGACTTGAATTTGACAGCTATCACCACTATCCATGAAAGGACTCCTTTATTCTGGTTGGCTGAACTAACCAATCACTCTATCTTCTATTATTTTTGTGACCTTTAACAAATTCAATTCAACAAATATTTCACAAGACATAACAAAATAAATACTGATATGCCACAGAGACTGGAATTTCCTGATATTAATACTATGTGCATTTATAAAATCATTAAAAAGTATCTTTCCTAAATATGTACATCAATAAGAGAGAGAAATAGCAAGTCAATGAATTGGGCATGCAAATATAAAAGCCAAAAAAGAACAAATTAAAAATTATCAATTAAACATCAAAATGAAAATCTTGCAAATCAAAGGAGAGATTAATAAAATTGAAAGTAAAAATAATCTAATAAACTAGGAACTGGTTTTATGGAAAAAAACAGATAAACCATTGTTTAATTTGATTTTTTAAAAAAAAGGAAAAAAGAAAACCAAATCACAGTACCAAAAATGAAAAGGGTTGAATGCAACACTAATATAGATGAAATTAAAGCAATTGCTTTATTAGGAGCTATTATGCCCAATTATGGGCCAGTAAAACTGACAAAATGAATAGGTAGATATTTACAAAAATATAAATTGCCCAGATTAACAAAAGAATACATAAAATACTTAAATAACATTATCTTAGAAAAAGAAATTGAAAGCCATAAATGAGCTCCCTAAGAAAAAATCCCCAGGACCAGATGGATTCACAGGTTTTGATACCTAAGCCAAGGAGAACAAAAATAGAAAGTTACAGGTCAATTTTCCTAATGAATATTGATGAAAAAAATTTTCATAAAATACTAGCAGGGAGATTACAGCAATTTATCACAAAGATTGTGCACTATGACCAGGTGGGATTTATACCAGCAATACAGTACTGGTTCAATATTAGGAAAACTACAAGCATAACTGACCATGTAAATAACAAAAACAAGAAAAAAATAACATATCAATAGATGCAGAAAAAACCTTTGACAAAATCCAACATCCGTTCCTGTTACAAAAGACTAGAAAGCATAGGAATAAATGGAGTCTTTCTTAAAATGATAAGTAGTATCTAAAGCCAAGAGCAAGCATTATTTGTAATGGGGGAAAAAAAAACTTTCCAATAAAATCAAGGATGAAGCAAGGATGCCCATTATCACCACTATTATTTAGTATTGTATTAGAAATGCTAGGGCAGCTAGGTGGCACAGTGGATAAAGCACCAGCCTTGGAGTCAGGAGGACCTGAGTTCAAATCCAGTCACTTGACACTTACTAGCTATGTAACCCTGGGAAGTCATTTAACCCCAACTGCCTCAAAAAAAGAAAAAAAAAATGCTAGCAAGAACAAATGGGAAAAGGATCCACATGTACAAAAATACTTATAGCAGCTTTTTCTGTGGTGGCAAAGAATTGGAAATTGAGGGGATGCCCATCAATTGGGGAATGGCTGAACAAGTTGTGGCATATGAATGTAATGGAATACTACTGTGCTATAAGAAACGATGAGCAGGCAGACTTCAGAAAAACCTGGAAAGACTTGCATGAATTGATTCTGAGTGAAGTGAGCAGAACCAAGAGAATGTTGTACACAGCAACAGCCCTGATGTGAGATGACTAACGTTGATAGACTTAGCCCTTCTTAGCAATGCAAGGATCTAAGACATCTCTAAAAGTCCCATGATGGAAAATGCTATCCACATCCAAAGAGAGAACTATGGAGTTGGAATGCAGATCAAAGCATACTATTTGCTACTTTTTTTTCCTTCTCTTTTGTTTTGTCTTTTCTTTCTTGTGGTTCCTCCTATTGGTTCTAATTCTTCTTTACAAGATGACTAATATGAAAATATATTTAATGGGAATGTATATGTAGAGCCTATATCAGATTGAATGCTGTCTTGGGGAGGAAGGGGGGAGGGGAGGGGGAGAAAATTTAAAACTCAAAAGCTTATGGAAGTGATTGTTGAAAATTAAAAATAAATTAATAAAAAAATAAAGAAATGCTAGCTAGAGCAATACAGCAAAAGAAATTGAAGGAATAAAAATAGACAATGAGGAAACAAAACTATCTTTGCAGATGATATGATGGTATACTTAAAGAACCCTAGAGAATCAACTTAAAAACTAGTTGAAACAATCAACAACTTTTGCAAAGTTGCAGAATATAAAATAAACCCACATCATCATTTCTATATATTACCAACAAAAGCCGACAAGAAGAGATAGAAAGAGAAATTATATTTAAAATAACTGTAGACAATATAAAATACTTGGGAGTCAAGACAAAACCAGGGACTATAAGAACACAATTACAAAACACTTTTCACACAAATACAGATCTAAACAATAGAAGAAATATTAATTGCTTATGGGTAGGTTGAGTCAATATAATAAAAATCATAACTCTACTAAATTAATTTACTAATTCAATGCTATACCAATCAAAGTACCAAAGAAGTATTCTATAGATCCAGAAAAAAAATTAAAAATTCATCTGTGGAACAAACGATCAAGAATATCAAGAGAATTAATGAACAAAAAAAATGTAAAGGAGGCAACCCAATGGTACCAGATTTCAAAATATGTTACAAAGTAGTAATCATCAAAACAATATGGAACTGGCTAAGAAATAGAGTGGTGGATCAGTGGAATAGATTAGGTACACAATACACAATAGTAAGTTACCATAGTAATCCAGTGTTTGATAAATCCTGAGATCCAAGCTTTGGGGGCAAGAACTTACCATTTGACAAAAATTGCTGGGAAAACTTAGAAAGCAGTTTGGCAGAAATTAGGCAAAGACAGATATCTTACACCATATACCAAGATAAGGTCAAAATGGGTAGATGATTTAGACATAAAGGATTATATCATAACTAAATTAGAGGCACATGGAAAAAATGTATCTATTAGAACTATGGATAAGGGAAGAGTTTAAGACCAAAACAAGAGATAGAGAGGATCACAAGAAGCAAAATGGGTAATTTTGATTATATGAAATTAAAAAGCCATTCCCCAATTGATGAGCATCTCCTCAATTTCTAATTCTTGGCCATCACAATCAGAGCAGCTATAAATATTTTTGTATGTGTGGGTCCTTTTCCTTTTTTTATGATCTCTTTGGTATACAGACCTAGAAGTGCACAAAGAAAACCAGTGCAGTCAAAATTAAAAGGAAGGAAGAAAACTGGGGTAGAAAGCTTTTCATCAAGTTTCTCTGCTAAAAATTCCATGTCTCAAATATATAAGGAACTGACCCAAATTTACAAAAATTAGAGCCACCATCCAATTGATAAATGGTCAAAGAATATGAACAGGAAAGTTTTCAGAAGAAATCAAAGCTATCAAGAGTCATAGAAAAAATACTCTAAATTAGAGAAATACAAGTTAAAACAACTTTGAAGTACCACCTCACACCTATCAGATTGGCTAACATGACAGAAAAAGAAAATGACAAAATGCTGAAGGGATGTGGAAAAATTGGGACACTAATGCACTGTTGGCGGAGTTGTAATCTGGTCCAACCATTCTGGAGAACAATTATGCCCAAAGAGCTATAAAACTGTGCTTACCCTTTGACCCAGAAATACCACTACTAGGTTTATATCAAGGGGAAAGTATATATTTGTAGAAAAATATTTATAGCAGCTTTTTTTGTGGTGGCAAAGAATTGGAAATCAAGGGGATGCCCATCAGTTGGGGAATGGATGAACAAGTTGTGGTATACACTTGTAATGGAATACTATTGTGCTATAAAAATGATGAGCAGCATACTTTCAGAAAAAAAAACTGGGAAGACATATGAACTGCTGATGCAAAGTGAAATAAGTAGAACCAGGAAAACACTGAACTCAGTAACAGCAATACTTAAGGATGATCAACAGTGAAAGACTTAGCTACTCTGATCAAGACAAGAACAGTTCCAAAGACCCATAATGTCTGACCCAGCAATAGCTCTTCTAGGTCTGTATACCAAAGAGATCATAAAAAAAGGAAAAGGACCCACACGTACAAAAATATTTATAGCAGCTCTGTTTGTGGTGGCAAAGAATTGGAAATTGAGGAGATGCCAATCAATTAGGGAAAAGCTGAACAAGTTGTGGTATATGAATGTAATGAAATGCTGTTGTTCCATAAGAAATGATGAGCAGGTAGACTTCAGAAAAAACCTGGAAAGACTTACATGAACTGATGCTGAGTGAAATGAGCAGAACCAGGAGAACACTGTACACAGTAACAGCAACATTGTGCAATGGCCAACTTTGATAAGACTACTCTTCTCAAAAATACGAGGATCTAAGACAATTCCAAAAGACTCATGATGGAAAATGCTATCCACATTCAGAGAAAGAATTATAGAGTCTGAATGCAGATTGAAGCATATTACTTTCTCTCTTTTTTTGTTTTCTCTTTCTCGTGGTTTTTCCCTTTGGTTATAATTCTTCTTTACAACATGACTAATGTGGAAATATGTTTAATATGATTGTACATGTAGAGCCTGTATCAGATTACATGACATTTTGGGGAGGGGGGAATGGAGGGAGGGGGAGAAAATTTAGAATCAAAATCTTATAGAAGTGAATGTTGAAAACTAAAAACAAATAAATAAATAATTTTTTTTAAAAGAGCTGCTATAAATATCTTTGTACATGTGGGTCCTTTTCCCTCTTTTATGATCTCTTCAGGATACAGACCTAGTAGTGCTGTTATTGCTGGATCAAAGGGTATGCACATACAAAGGTATGCCCTTTGGGCATAATTCCAAATTGCTCTCCAGAATGGCTGGATCAGTTCACAATTCCACCAACAATGCATTAGTGTTTCAATTTTCCCACATCATCTCCAATATTTATCATTTTCCTTTTTTTGTCATATTAGCCAATCTGATAGATGTGAGGTGGTACCTCAGAGTTATTTTAGTTTGCATTTCTCTAATCAATAGTGATTTAGAGCATTTTTTTTTTTCATGTGACTATAGATAGCTTTAATTTCTTCATCTGAAAACTGCCTGTTCATATCCTTTGACCATCTTATCAGTTGGGGAATTGTGAGAGACTGTCTGATGTTGACTACTGCCAAGTGGGGGTTGTGGCAAGATTGGGGTAGGATCTGGGTATTTGGAAGTCGAGGCAGGGGCTGTGGTAGGCGGAGTTGTGGTGAACTGGGATGGGCTGGATACGGAGAAGTCCTGAGGCAGTGGGCAGTGCTATATGAGATAAGCTGGGAAAGGTACAGGATACAAGGAAGTAGCGGAGCACGTGCTCCTGAGGCAGGGGGCTGTGCCACGTGGGAGTGGGACGGCAGAGGACGAGTTCCCTTTACTTAGTCCCCTCCCTATATGCAACGTCAACCCCAGACGCCTCCTTCCTGTGTCCTTCCTGACTTCCTGGGTCACGTACCTTCCCTTTGTGTAGCACTGACCCCAGACGCCTCCTCCCGGTATCTGGGCCTGACTTCCTAGGTCACGTATTCTTTGTCTATGCACTAATCCCAGACGCCTCCCTCCTGTATCCGGTCCTAGCCTCCTGCGTCACTTCCTCTCCCTTGGTGCGCTAAACTCAGACAGCCCCTTCCGGTATCTGACCCTACAATCATTGACTAGTAGGCGGGCTGAGGAGGAGGGGCTAAGTAGGTACTTAAGGAACGATTGTGGTCGGGATCATGCTCTCTTTGCTCCTGCTCTGTTGCTCTGGCCTTCCTGCTTGGCCTTGCTGTGATGGCCTCTGAATAAAGCTCAGGTGTTGGCACCTCCTGATGGGTTCGTCTCTGTGTGTTTATCCGGGTAGGCTCCGAAGACTGGTAAGTAGTGTGACTCTGGCAGCCTGCTCCTTATAGGAGGAGAGTGCACGGCGCAGCTGGCACAAGGAGTGCACGGCACGGCCGGCACAGGGAATGACCTGTATTCTTATAAATTTGACTCAGTTTTCTATATATTTTAGAAATGAGGCCTTTATCAGAGACACTGACTGTAAAAATTCTTCCCCAGCTTTCTGCTTCCCTTCTAATCTTGGTTGAATTGGCTTTGTTTGACGCATTTTGTAAAAAGTCCCACCAATAATGGTTAAAATAAAACAAGTTTTGGTGCTTGTGAGATGTAGTATGACATAGTAGAGGTAGCTAGGTAGCACAGTGGATAGAATTCTGGGCCTGAAGTCAGGAAAACTCATCTTTTTGAGTTCAAATCTGGCTTTAGATACTTATTAACTGTGTGACCCTGAACAAGTCACTTAATCCTTTTTGCCTCAGTTTCCTCATCTGTAAAATGATCTGGAGAAGGAAACGGCAGACCACTCCAGTATCTTTGCCAAGGAAACCCTAAATGGGGTCATGAAGTGTCAGACACAATTGAAACGATTGAACAACAACATGGCACAGATTGAGAGCTAGCCTTGAAGCCTGGAAGACCCGAATCCCATTTCTGACACATAGTGGCTGTGTGACCTTGGGAAAATTATTTACTCTCCTTCAGTGCTCTAGGCCAGTGGTGTCAATCTCAAATATAAATGGATCTTTGGCCT
This sequence comes from Vombatus ursinus, assembly GCF_900497805.2. Classification (NCBI taxonomy): domain Eukaryota; kingdom Metazoa; phylum Chordata; class Mammalia; order Diprotodontia; family Vombatidae; genus Vombatus; species Vombatus ursinus. The sequence continues at coordinate 9,625,261 of NW_020954585.1, forward strand.
AAAATTGACTTGGAAAACTACAAATTAACATTATCTATGTTGTACTGTATTTTTATTTAGCTTGTTAAGCATTTCCCAGTTACATTTTAATCTGGGTCCTGCAGTACTCAGAAGTTTTGCCAATCCATTGTGGCAGTGGGCCCCGAATTTGACACCTCTGCTCTAGGCAATTCTCAGAGCCTATAAATTGCAGAGAACTTGCTGACCTACTTTGAGAGAGGGAGCTTCCTCATCTGGGAATTCCCTGTCCCAATGAAATCATGTAAGTCCAGTTTCTATCCTATCTTTTGGTGCTTACCAAGGAAATCTTAAGTTAACTGGAAAATTCACTTATGTGGAACACCCTATTTCTTGATGCCAGATAAATGAGGTCTTGCTGTAGGGTTATTTTAGGAAGAAAGTCTCAGTATTAAAAAGCCTTATTAAGTTCCTGAGGAAAATTCTGACCTGACCATTCACTAATAGTTACCATGTTTTATTAATTTCCAGACAATATTACTAAAGTAAACTTCCTGAAAAACATCCTTTAAGGCAACATTACAGTGGTTGTAACTTCCTTTGTTCAGGAAAAGTCAGCATCCATAAGGTCAAAAAAATCATAGAATTATAAAAGCCTGAGAAGGAATCTTAGCATTTAGTACAACCTTCTCATTTTACACAGAAATTGGGGTTCTAAGAGGCTGTCACTTGCCAAAGGTCATGCAACTAGTTGGCACAGAGGTGGGATATGAGCCCCGGGACTCTTTAAGGAATACCACACTATTAGTATGTATTCCACTGATTTGGTCAACCTTATGCTCTATTGAGAGGGACATTAAGGCTGAGGTTTTACAGCTGTATTTTAAAACAATCACATCTGATGTGTCCCAGTCATTAAAATATTTAAAAGTTCCATGCCTTCAAAAGATGTGTGAATCATGGGTGTGAATGAATCCCACAGAATCACATCAGTAGTGTCTTATGACTTTTATTTATCACTACATTCTCAGCTGTTGCTGCTGCCAAGATTAAACCTTCAAACCATCCAAAGCATTTTGAATTGACTTGAGGTAAACAGCTCACATCCAATTCTGATTGTCAATGGCTTTGTATTTAAATGTTATTTTTAAGAAAAATAAAAATTCTGTTCATTTTTGGATTGTTTTCTCTTGACCGCTTAATAAATACTTTTTCATAGTTTTAAAATATGCACATAAATAATTGATGCAGCATTGACTGGTCACTAAAATTCTTGAGTCAAAATTGTAGAGATAAGCTTCAATTTACAAATTCAGTCTACAAAATCCCAAATTTGTAAATGGGGTTAAGCGGGGGAGGGGGAAGGATACTTACATTCCAGAGGATTTAACCATAGAGTTCCTTTCAATAGCAGCTCCTATGACACATCTAAAATATATCTCAATCAGAACTACCTCAAGTAAATTGAGATACTGTATATTGACACAGAAATGGAAGAAAAATAGTATTTTCAGAGAAGTCTCCTCTATTATTATAGTCAACATTGTCTTTACCATGGTTTTCTTCTGGAAACCTCAAAAACGCCCATTAAAACTTGATACAGGGACAGAGATTAGATCCAGTATAAGGAGCTCTCAGGTGAGGAAATTCCCTCTACCAATGCAAGTAGACAACTTGCTCAGCGTTAATCAATTGTAGCTGATTAGAGCACTGAGTGGATTGTTGTTGTTTGTCCTTCATTTTCGAAGAGGACCATGATATCATGGAGGTGATACCATGACGTGCAAATGAATTGGATTTAAGTGAGGGAGTGTTGTGCAAAGTCACCAGCTTAACTTTCTTCTCTGGAGCTATCTGGGTTCAGTGGCCAGATATACATCAGGATGACTGAAGATGGCCCCAGATACGGTGGAAGACCATGGCTTTTTAAAGCTAATGTCTTTAACAGGTTTCAGTTTGATTGAGGCAATGCCTATTTAGTGATTAAGGGTAGGTTAAAAAAAAAAAAGAGGTAAAGAATGGCATCTTTAAGGTAGTCCAGAAAAAAAAGAAAAGAAATCCCTCAGGGTTTCTGGCCAAAACAGAAACAATTATTATTTACATTCACTCTGAGAAATGTAGCCCATAAACCGAAGGAAGGAAGGAAGGAAAAAGTTCCAGTTGGGTCCCCAGGGTCACTCAGCCAGTATGCATCAGACACAGGACTTAAACACAGCTGGTTTTGAGGTCAGCTTTATATCCATTATGACACACTGCCTAACTTTATAAGTTATTCCTTCCACATTGCAGGGGTGTAAAATTTGAGTTGATATTATACAACACTACATATATTTTATGCATTTCTGAGTTTCTAAACTTTTTCTTTATCAATTGCTGGCCTTCACATGTCATCTTCAGCTTCTGCAAAACTCCCCCAAAATTCCCATTTAATTTCTTATGCCAACCTGCAATATATCAAAACCTTGATGGGGAATGTCAAGATGTGTATGGGATAACTTTACAAGAATACCTCCAATAAATGTCTCCATTGATGTTATCAAAAATACATTAATATAGTATAAATCAAGCCCTATTGGACCAAATTAAAATCTCACTGTAAGTCAAAGTACATCTCTAGAGATTGAAAACTCTTTCCTCATTCCTCACACCCAGGAGCCCACTCAGGAGTCAGTAATGCCTCTGCTAATCAGAAACCTTGATGGGCAGGCCCAAGGAAGTACCAGTCAGTAAAGGAGTGCTCTCCTCCAACATCATATCAAGTCTGGCCCCCATCCCAACTGAAGAGAATGAGTAAAGTGGCACTCATTACTTGTCTTTGTTTTTTGGGTGAGATTGCAGTGAACATGAAAGTGTGTAGAAGTCTTGTATCCTTACCACCCACGACTAGGAGGAGCTTCTTTGGGGTAGTTCCCCTTCATCAGCCTGCCAAGCAAGAAACCTCAAGTCTCCGTGGCAGAAGAATGGCAAATTTGTAGAGAGTAGAATTACTGGAGCTATAGCTAGAAATTCTGGTGCCTTGAGCCAGCAAAATGAACACATAGGGACAAGTACAAAAGGTGACATAACTTTTAAAATAAAATTTAGATGGCTGTGGAGAGATCCTAGGACATAAGATCCCCTGAGAGGAGAGATCCAGGACACCACCCCTGGGAGAGGGGGAAAAGAGTAGAACAACACCAAGTCAGAGAGGAACTTTCCTGGGCTTTGGAAAGGCCTCACAATCCCACCTCTTCACTATACTATAGTAAAGAAAGGCTGCACTCCAGGCTTCTTCTACCATGCCCCAGTTATTCATCCAGAAGCCTCACTCCAGTCCTGGAATTCACAGATTGGAAGTACCCTCCACCGCTGTGGCCTTTCCCTGAATGCCTCTTCCTGGAATTTCCATTTAAGGAGAGAGCCCAGGTCATCCTCTTCAGGCTGTACTCTAACACTCTAGATTTTCTCTACCATGTCCCCATGCTGGGTAGAGGAAATGCTACCCTCCCCAACCCCACTTTTTAGATTTATTTTATATGCTGTCTTCTCCAATTAGATTGTAAGCTCCTTGAAGGAAAAGACTGTCTTTATTTCTCCTTGTTTTTGTATCCACAATGCTTGTCACATAGTGCTTAGTTGATTGAGTTGGACTGATAAATGGCATTCAAGGGAGTCCTTGACACACATACACACACACACACACACACACACACACACACACGAATCTTTGGTCTATGTTTCATTATGGGCCAGGTGATCAATCAACATTAGTGTTGACACTCCATCTCCCCCTCTCCCTCCCCGCCACAGCCCCCCAGCAATGCCACTATAAAGGAATGCAATGGAGGAACAGTTTGGTTTAGGCACACTGAGGAGAGTTCACTCTGGCTGGCTGCAGTCACTTTAGAGAAGGGATAGCCTATCCCCCAGAAAGTCTGGCACATCCCCTTTCAATACAGGCAATAATCCCTGACTATCCAACTCCCAAGGATAGGTAGGGATGGAAGTGACAGGTAAGGGGCACAATGGTTAGGGAAGGTATGGCCACAGTTGTCTTCCTCAAATCCAAGATACATCAGGAACATGCGAACTATGTTGCAGCGAATGATTAGGCCCCAGGAGAGAAGCATAACAGGAACAGGACCATCTGAGATGTTGGCCTGAGCAAGGGAGCAAGGGTGGCTGGATGCAGGGTGCTGGGACACAGAACCAACAGAGAACTTTGAGGCACCATAAGCCAAAGGACCTGCCAGAAGGTGGAAAGAAAGCACTCCCTTAGCTGTTGACTATCTTCCTGACCTATTAGTTTCTATGTGCTAGAGTAAAAGTGCTGTCTTTACTTTATAAATTTCAGTACCTTAGGGTAAAGGTCTTAATTGTTCCACCCTAGTATCTAGTATCATCCTAGTAATCTCTTAGTATTACAATTACTAATATTGTATAGTCTCAGATCTCTGTAGCGACCAAATTTTAAGTTTTGTTAATGTGAATTTGGGTTTCTCATATATTCATAGCACCAACACCTTCTCTGTTTTCTACCACTTGCTCTGGGAATTACAATTAAATCAAAATTACTATTGCTACTAGAAAGAGCATGTCAATAAACTTCACTCACCCACTCCCTATATGTGTTGTCTCCCTCTTTTAGAATGTAAGCTCTTTGAGTGTAGAGACTGTTTCACTTTTGTAATGATATCCTCAGTGCTCAGCATAATACTTGGTACATAGTAAAGGCAGCTAGGTGGCACAGTGGATAGAGCATTGAGCTTGGAATCATAAATATTCATCTTCCTGAGTTCAAATATGACCTCAGACACTTAGCTCTGTGACCCTAGGCAAATCATTTAACCCTGTTTGCCTCAGTTTCCTCATCTGTAAAATGAGCTGGAGAAGGAATAGCAAACCACTCCACTACCTCTGTCAAGAAAACCCCCAATAGGGTCACAGAGAGTTGGACACGACTAAAAAAATGACTGAACAACAAGAGCTTAATAAATGCTCTTCCTTTTTTCTTTTTCCCTTCCTTCCCTTTTTTCTTTCCTGTCTTTCATTTCTTTCTTTCAGTCTATAATACAAGTCTTTTAGATACTTGAAAATAGCGATCATATCTGCTCACTTCTCCTATTCTTGAAGCCAAACCTCCCCAGTTCTTTCAACTAACCATGTTGCATGATTTTGAGGTTATTCACTATGGATGCTATCCAGCTTAACATCTGTCCTAAAATATGTCATCCAGGGGCAGCTAGGTGGCACAGTGGATAGAGCTCTGGCCCTGGAGTCAGCAGCAACTGAGTTCAAATCCAGTCTCAGACCAGACACTTGACATTCACTAACTGTGTGACCCTAGGCAAGTCATTGAACCCCAACTGCCTCACAAACGAAAAAAAAAAAGTCATCCAGAAAAAATCAGAGCAAAACCACTCACGGCACAAGTCTGTGCCATACAAAACTAAGAAAAGGCTTACAATAATTGTTTGTATTAATGCTAAAAATCCTTAGTTTGGAATTAGCTCTTGCTCCATATGGGCTATGGCCACCTTGGTGATACCCATATTTAATAGACCTCTGACATGAACCGTCTTAAACAAGCAGAAATACCTAAAAAGACAATTGTTTTCTAAAAGTCTTGAATATTTGTAGTAATTATCACAAATAATTTAAAACTTAGGGATGAAAATATTGTTGTATTCTCACCCTGACATCTTAAATGATTGGATAAATACTTAATGATCACCTACTATATCAGCATGGTGTAGTGGAGAGATTAATGGACTTAAGAGTCAGAAAAACCTAGGTTCCCACCTCTGACACGAGTTGTGTGATCATGGACAAGTCACTTCCTCTGCCTCAGTTTGCTCACATATAAAATTGGAATAATAAGATCTGTCACACATCTCTTTTGAGACTAACATGAGACAATGGACATAAAGTGCTTTGTAAACCTTAAAGTGCTGATAAATGTCAGTTATTATTATCACGCACAAGGCACTCACTGTGCTACAGACTATGAAGGATACAAAGATGAACAGAACTAGGTTTCCTGCCCTCAAGAAGCTTACAACTTAGTAGCAGATAAGATGTGAACAAAAAATAACTATAATACAAGCCACTAAATCTGAGTGTAATGGATGAAATACTTTAAGAATTCAGATGAAGGACAGAGGATGACTTCTGGCTTTATGAAAGAGGTGGCATTTAAGTCAGACAGGATTTCAAGAGGTAAAGATGGAGGTAAAGGGCATTAGTGAGTTTGGAAAGTCCAGAATATGTTGACCAGGAAATTCAGGAGAGGTTTTGTGAGATAAGCCTTGAAAGATATACTCAGGTTGACTGGTTGCAGCTCTCACATGTCATGTTCAAGAGTTTCTACTCCATGGCATAGGCAGTATGAAACCATTAAAGGATTTTGATTAGAGTAGCAATTCTACTACAGCAAAATTAACTGCTATTTCTACAGGGACGTTTTATTACCTGAAATTTCATCTGCACAGATTTCTTGACTTTGCCTAATCTTATCCAAATAACACTCATTCTGATACTTCCTATTAATCATCCATGTGACAGCAAATAAGAATGAAAAATGCATGACATGTTTAATGACATATCTAGCCCATCATTTATGAAAAGGTCATCAAACAAGTCAGACTTAATCAAAAGATAAATGTGCAAATGGATGTGTAACAATATGAAGAACAACCATATTAGAATATTTCTAATTCTAATTTCTTGGCTACTGGGAGGAGGCACTACTAGATGTCTACAAAGCACATTTGGATGCACTCCTCCCCTGGAGAAGCACTTTTCCCTTACTGCTGCCTGCTGGAACTTTCCATAAGGCCACTAATTTTAGCTTCACTTGGTGACTAATGCGATACTCCAGGGTGATAATATCAGGGTTTTAATTAGATGACCACTAGATGGGGGGTAAGGGTTGATACATTTCCAACCTATAAAAAATTTTTTGGCATCACAATTAGGAATTGAAAAACTTTTCAAAGTAAACATGCAATACATGATTAAACTCTTCACACTTAAGTCATAGCCAGATAAATTAAAACAAGCAATCATTCCACAGGCAAGCAGTAGCCTAACACATTGCCCACCTCAGAATCCTCCAAGTCTCTTAAACTAAAAGGTTCTGGATAGGTTTACATCAACAAGCTGCCCTAGGGTTCTGAGGATTCCTTATCACTAAGGGAAAAAAATAAAAATAATCTTTTGAAAATGGAAGCATTGAAATATCTGCTAAAACATTTCAGCCTCCATTAACTTTGGGGAAAGAGCTTTGAAAATGTCCTTCCAGCAAACCCAGATTGCAGCTACTTGATTTTATATCACTAGTTTTCTCTATTTCCAGTCTAGAAAGAGTCAAATCTGAAAACTGGCAGAAAGCACAGGGCACTCAGGCCCTAAATATAGATCAGGGTGGTGAATTTAATGGAGCAGCAATGTTGGCTTAGTGCTCCTGAGTAGAATACATGCCAATTAAATGGAATGGCTTCTTCAAATGCAAAGACTTAAAGAAACACATGGTTCCCCCCTTCTCATTGTGGGAAAGCCCCTTCTAACTTTAAAAATTCTACCACCATTCTAAGAAGATTAGGTGCTGGTGAACACTAGACAATGCATACAATCTCATTCTTTTTGACAGACTTCTATGCAGTCCTGATATACAGAAAATCTATCTTAACATCAACTGCATTAAGAATGGGGCCACTATTATGTTCTATACACTGCCCTCTGCACTTCTGGTGAACAGTAATATTTGGGGTGGATTTTTCTTTAAATAGTGTAATGAAGTTTAAACCTTTATCCTATACTATCACCAATATAAATGGATCAAAGGGGTGATCCAGGAAAACAATTTATGGTATAACAGTGTCGTAAAGACAAACAACTTTGAAAGCCTGAAGAGCTTTGGTCAATACAAAGATGAACCATGATTCCAGAGGACTGATGATAAATACCCTACCTACCTCCTGACAGAGAGCTGGATGGGCTAAAGAGCCATAATAAAATACAAATTTTTGCACACCACCAATTTAGGGATTTGTTTTGTTTGTTTGTTTTTGCTAGGCAATGGAGTTAAGTGACTTGCCCAGGGTCACACAGCTATTATGTGTCAGATTAAACTCAAGTCCTCCTGAATCCAGGGCAGGTGCTCTATCTACTGCACCACCTAGCTGCCCCCAGGTATTTGTTTTGTTTGACTATGCATATCTGTTAGAAGGATTTTGTTTTTCTTTTGGGGGGTGGTAGGAAGGGTTGAAGGGAGAGGAAAAAAAATACTTGTTTATCAAAAAAAAAATAAAATTTAATTACAAAAGAAGAGTTGGATGAGTCCCTCCTTCAGGGCTATTACCAAATTCACTTTGGTTGCTAACAATTGCAGAGCACCTTTGTTTATATGAGCATGTGTCTTTTTATCTCCAGGGTTCTAAACATGACAGATTTGGGATAATTTTGGGTGGGATAATTCTCCCTTTCCCTTGGTCTGGTTTAGACATATTAAACCTCAGACCCTAAAGTCTGGTTTACCTATTCTCTTTCATAAGAAAATAACTTAAACAGGGCACAAGTTGGGCCATGATAGATATGACACACACCTAAGTCCATTTATTTCTTGTAGTTTTTTTTAAAGTCAATAATAATAACAATAATAATAATAATAATAGCTAACATTTATATAACAACAGTGGTGCAATGGATAGAGTGCTGAACCTGGAGTCATAAAAACCAGAGTTCAAATCCTGCCTTAGACAATTACTAGCTACATAACCCTAGGCAAGTCACTTAACCTCTGTCTACTTCAGTTTCCTAATCTGTAAAATTGGGATAATAGCATCTACCTCCCAAGGTTGTTGTAAGGATTAAATATAATATTTGTAAAGGGCTTCACAAACCTTATAGCACTATGTAAATGCTAGCTATATATTAGTACTTTGCTATATGTTGCTGCTTTTAGCTATGTTAGTACTTTTAGCTATATGTTAGTTTGCAAAGTGTTTTAGTGATGGAACCACATTTTTCCTCTGGAAATATTCCCAATATTTGGGCAAAAAGTAGCAAAAATTCTTAGAAAATTCCATGCATTTAATAATTCACCAAACCATTGGATTCAGAGATGAAACTTAGACATGATTTTGTACAAGCCCCTTTCTTTATAGATGAGGAAACTATGTCCCAGAGAGGTGGAAACGATTTACTTAAAATCACATAGCTCATTACTTGTAAATCTAAAATTCGAACACAGCTCTCCTAACTCATAGTCCAAATAAAACTCCATCACAATGAACGATATTTCAAACAAGTGTAGCATCCACTAAGAGATATGTGATGGAGGGGCCCTTTTCCACTCCCCATCTTACACATACACACACACACACACACACACACACACACACACACACAC